>NC_056739.1:297198922-297271422 GCF_019279795.1 Protopterus annectens
CATGGTCACAAAGACAGGACCTCAAGAAGAACTCCATAACTGGTGCAACAGAAACAGTGTACAAACTGAGACAGCCTGGATTCAACTAGGAGTGCACTTGACAGTCAAAATAGTTGTTAAGCTATATACTAAACAGAAGGCACCCACAGATGTATGTATATGCAAGTAAGTGAGTGTAGATATATGTATGTATTTTATACTTTATTTATAAATGGGAAGAGACTAGCTGGCATAATGGTTAAGGTCTTCTCCTCCCATGCAGAAGGTACAAGGTTCGATCCTGACCTCCGACCACTGCCTGTTTGGAGTTTGCACGTTTTCCTTGCATCTCCATTGGGTTTCTCCCATGTCTGAAAAACATGCTGAGTGTTTCCATCTCAAACTCACCAATGAATGGAGCTGTGGGCAGCAGCACAGACTCTACATGGTGCCCTATAGGGGGAAGACTTTACAGACCAACCACTTTGGGCATCTACTGTGGTGCGCAGTAACCTCAAGATAGGAGAACACAGATCACAGACTGCATGCCATGTAAAACTCGGTATAAAATATGGCTCTAGGTGATTATGCCATGTTGACTAATGTTGCCAAAATGGGCATGGGTAGTTACAATTGATTAGTGGGTTGAGGACCTTGCCTACTCCAACCTATGCCAGGGGCCCATGCTAACAGTGGGAGGGGTATATGTGCCCCTATTGGTCAGTGTGTGCCCACCATAAAGCTCAGCAGCCCTGGGTCAATAAGCTACTGGCAGGCCAGTTTCTAGCTGCCCAGCCTGGGTTACCTGGGATAGCTCTGTTGAGTGAAAGCTGGATGTAAAACCAACCAACCTGCCAAACATGAACTGAGAATTGCTATGCTTAATGTAGGTTTACTGACAGGACACAGCTTGGAAGTGGATGACATGATGATACAAAGGAGGCTGGATATCCTATGTATCCAAGAGATGAGATGAAGGGCAGTGCAGCAAAGCCACTTGGCTTGGGATCCAGACTCTAAAACTCGGGGGGGGGGGGCAGTCTAGAAAAGGTGTAGAAATTGTGGTGAGATAGAGGCTTCAGAAGGCAGGGAAGGATATCATCAGAATTAATGACAGACTCACACCAATCAGACTCCAGTGTAATGATAGGGCAATATTCATAATCTCAGCCTATGCCCCACAGCAGGGTTGTGACAGTGAGGAAAAGAATGTAGTCAGACAGCAGTTGCAGGACCTACTAGATAAAACAGGACAACATGACTTGGTGTTGATAATGGGTGACTTGAATGCACATATCGGGACAGACAGAACAGAATATGAGGACTGCCTGGGTCCACATGGGTGGAGAAACAGGAATAAAGGAGGAGAAGCCATTCTAGACTTCTCTCTCTGGCAAATGGCTTGATAGTAGCCAACACATGGTCCAGAAAGAGAGAAAGTCCCAAGATCACATACAAGAGTAGCCAGCATGCAACTCAGGTAGACTTCCTCCTAGTAAGGAAAAGCATGATTGCAAAGTCATCCCCTGTGAAACAGTAGACCCACAGCATAAACCATTAGTTGCCATAATCAGCTGCAAATAGTGGTCAGAGAAGGCTCTAAGGTCAACAGAGACCAAGCTGAAGACCTGGAAGTTGATTGAAGAGAAAGTACAACAGTTCAAGAAATTACTCAGGGCTCTAGTACCTCAAGAAGAGGAGGAAATAGGTGGAGTTGAAGAAGAATGGCAGTGCCTAAAAACAGCATGTGTTAAGACTACAGAAAATATATGTGGCCGCGCCATGTATGGAAATAAGGTACATAAGGAAAGCTGTTGGTGGAATGCAGAAGTCCAGGAAATCATCAAAAGAAAGGAGGAGTGCAGTAAGAAATGGGAGACAGAAAAGACTGACCAGGATAAGGACTACTGGTTGGCTAACAAAGAAGCTAAGAAAAAAGTTGCAATTGCAAAGAATAGGGCATTTGAGGCACTGTACCAAGTTCTGGAAAGTGACTCAGTAAGTGGCACAAAGAAACTATACTAGGTTGCAAGGCAAAGACAGAAGGATAAAGAGGACAGTCAGACACCCTTCATAAGGGATGCCAGCAACAACCTGCTCACCAGCCCAGAGGATATCAGAGGCAGATGGAAGGAGTATTTCCAGCAGCTTCTGAATGAAGAAAACTCCACAGAAGCTGTACTGCTCCAAAAAAAGCCTACGATGAGAGGAGAAGAAGAGGAGCCCACCCTAGAAGAAGTAAAAACAGCACTAAGAAAAATGAAGTCAGGGGTGGCAGCAGGCTCAGATGAGGTCACAGCAGATATGATAAAGATGCTGTGTGAGATGGGGGAAAATGGCTCCTGAGGGTACTCATAGCAGTGTGGAGAGAAAGGCGGATCCCAGATGACTGGAGAATAAGCATACTTGTGCCACTGTGTACAAGAACAAAAGGGACATCCACAACTGTGGGCAGTACAGAGGCATCAAACTCCTACCACACTGAATGAAAGTTAAGGAGAGGGTGACTGATAAACTGATACGCACAGCAGTAGAATGTAAGCTGGGAGATTGGCAGTTCAGATTCAGATCAGTATGCAGCACAACTGACCCGATGTTTGCAGTGATACAGATACTTGAGAAGAAGCTAGAGATGAGGAGAGAGTCCAATAGGCATTCCTAGACTTGGCGAAAGCATATGACAAGGTCCCAAAGAAAGCTGATCTGGCCAATCCTGCAGTGGCTTGAAGTCCCAGAAACATTGGTAGAATTAGTGCAGGCTATGTACAAGGACCCAATGACTCAAGTACGAACAGTGTTTGGCCTCACAGAGGGGCTCCCCAGTGGGCGTGGGTGTACACCAGGGTTCCGCTCTGAGACTACTGCTGTTCATACTTGTGATGGACTACATTAGCAAACAGGTCGTAGGGGACATATCAAGAAAGTTGCTGTATACAGACAATGTGACATTACAGGCAGACCTCTGAGCTATAACTTCAGCAAAGTACAGGAGAATGGAAAGCAAAACTGAAGGCACATGGGGATGAAACTAATCACATATAACACAGTGGTAACAGCAGCAAATTGGGGAAATAAGAAGAAGCTGAGAATAGAGATAGAAGGGAAGATAGTGGAACAGGCTAACAGTTTTAAGTATCTGGAAAGGGTGGTTGAGAAGAAGGGAAGTCTGAATGAAGAGGTCAAAGCTAAAATCAGAGGGGCTGCAGCCAACTGGCATAGAGTGTCAGGTGTAGTCTATCAGAAAAGAATGCCAAAGAAGCTGAAAAGTAAGGTGTACAAGACAGTGGTGCAACCAGTACTACTGTGTGGTACAGAAACCTGGGCAGTAAAGGCACAATAGTTGAAGAAGCTAGAGATGATGGAAATGAAGTGCCCGAGAAGGATGGTAGGATGCACACTGTGGGACAGACGAAGAAATGAGGACATAAGATTAGAAGCCAAAGTAGGTCCAACTGCAGAAAAGATCAAAGAGAACCAATTATGGTGGTTTGGACACGTGCAGAAAAGAAGAAGACAATCTGGTGAGGAAGATTTGGGACAGACAGGATGAAAGTAAGAGGAAGTGAGGACGTTGGATTCTGTGAAAGAAGATCTGCGACAGTCAGGCAGGAGTGTAGCACTGAATTGAGAGAGTTGGTGACAGTTAACATGATACTCCGACCCCATGTAGAAAAAAAAAATAGGATAAAGGGAGCTGATGATGATGACTATATATATATATATATATATATATATATATATATATATATATATATACGTGTGTGTGTGTGTGTGTGTGTGTGTGTTTGCTTATAACATCACTGGTTAACAGCAGAAATAAGTGAGAAAAACTGAGTGACAATACAAATGTGTGACATGCAAAATAAACAAATCACAAAACATTTGACATTATCACTAAATCCAACCTACAAACAGATCAAACATTGTCAAAACAGCAATACTGTTAGGGAAAGGGTTTTTAGTAACATAATGTGCTGGGTTAGGGGCAGGCTTGCATGCATGACTAAGTGGTTCTGAAAAAAAAATGTTTAGCAGGGGAAGGGCAAATCCTCTTGCACCCCACACCCACCACAACTTTAAATATATCAACTCTGAGATTGCACAAAAGTGAGAGTAAAAGCAAATTCACACAGAACACAAAACACCACAATGTAAACCACTAAGCATAATGTAAAGACTTCTCATATTCTTTTTGTGAATTATTTAAAACTGTATAGTACATCAGATGAGGAACTGAAATCACAACTGGAAGTGGTTAAAACTTTCTCTGATGATATAAGAATGTCAGTTGGTCTTGATAAATGTGCAATCATTTAAAGTAGGAAAGCTGTAGTGCAAAGGAAATATCAGTCCGAAACAGAAATGTGATCCAAAATAACTTGAGCAGGACGAAGTGTGCAAATATTTTGAACCGATGAAGGATTGACATGAAAACATGAGCAAATGAAAACAAAACTCAGTAAAGAATTTTTTAGAAGACTAAATTTAATACTGAAAACAGCCCTGACATCTAAGTCCAAGATATAAACCAATTTGATTTTCCTGTTCTAACCTACAGTTTTGGGGTGATTGTCCCTAAAAGGTATTGGATCAAATGGACAAGAAAACAAGAAAAATGCTTCAAGCTTATAAAATGATATAAAAAACTGAGTGAACGCCAATATTATATATCCCTCCTTCTGAAGGAGGTTTGGGCCTCCTTGAAACTGATTACATGCATAAATCTGCAATTGAAAGGCAGCATACATACCTGCTTAGCTCATCAGATCCAAACATAGTGAAAGTTGTGAAACATGAAGAGAACAAATCTAAGACGACCTCTCTGCTAAGTTTAGCAGAAGAATATCAGTGCCAAGCAGGAATGAAAACCAAATCAGAAGTAGACAAAAATCAGGCAGCAACTGAATTTGCTATAAAACAACAACGACAAAAAAATAATGCAAGGAGAAGGATCAGATGAGAAGGCATAAATATAGCTGCAAGTACAGAAAACTCCTGGAAGAACCTCATGCCGATCAGGATTTGACACAGGAATGGTTAAGGAGAAGTGAACTTTAACCAAAACAGAACTGGAAACAGTCGCACATCTTACTGCTGGGTGTGATACACTAATGGCAGAGGGCCTGTATACTGAAAGGCATAATTAATGTGGCAAGACTGTTGCATTGCGGATTGTACTAACATTACATTATGGAAGTAGCTGAGAAGCTTTGGAAACCTGAGCCACAAAGCACTACAGAGAATGATGAAGTCTGTATCACATGGGATCATCCATTACCAACAGTTCATAAAATAGATGCGAAAAAAACAGATGTAGTAGTCCTTGAAAAGATGATACATGTACCACTGATCATTGAAATCGCTACACCCAGTGATTATAGTGTCTTACACACAGAAAGACACAAAGTCATAAAATACCAGGATTTGCTGGCAGAAACAAGAGTAACATTGAAGAAGGATATGCAGACAGTTCCAATAGTAGTGGGAGCAATGGGTCTCAAGGAATGTACAGTCTTATGTGGATATGCTATCAATATGTGCAACTTCGCATGCATTGCAAAATAAGTCAATTCTGGGTATATTGCAGGTGCTGCAAAAAGCACTTTTGGCTAACATTAAAGATAGAAACAATACTAATTTCATGAACGTTAATCATACTTTGACTTAAGAATGGGGTCCATTCCCATTACAGTGTTAGAAACTCAAAAGACTTGAAGAAATAAAAAAAACACTAGTAGTGAAAGTGAATCACTCACTCACACTGCTAAAACTGAAAAAGATGCACATGGTTTATCAATAACATACACTGATGTAACAAACGTCAGTGTAATGCAAAAATCACAATTTTCAACCATGAGCATCTCAACCAAACAAATGGCATCATGAACACACACACAGATATATGTACATGCACGCATATATATTGTTAAAGTTTATCATGGGATTAGTGTTGTTTTATGTAAATGTGGATTTTAGTGATGTGTAAATCAGGTGCACTTTAATGTGTTGCATTCTGGTCAGACATTTCATGAAATACATTAATTCTGCTGCCATCATCTGGATCCAGTTTGCTACTACAGCATCATAACACATTGAGACAAATGCATATTATTTCATTACTTTAGACTAGAGCCTAAGCTGCTTAAATCTGTAGGGCATTCAAATCTCAGTGAATCCAGTCATACAAGTTCACCGGCTGCTACTATGTGCTAGACCAGTTAAGCCTTTTTAAGTCTGGCCACCACAATCCCTGTGGTGTACTTGACTGATTACAACCCTGTCCATGAGAAATAAAGCGGCTAGGCCTGGGTTAAATTTGCATTCTCATCTATTTGTCTAACTTAGATAACAAGATAGTGAGAGACATGTTTTGCTTTACAGAAAGCAGGAGTTTGTTCCAGAGATGAGTATTTCTTTGGGAGGATGCCTGTCTCACCAAGTCCTGGTTATACTGCAATAAGGATTTAGGTCCCTTTATCTTGTATATGTGTTACTACCAGTTTTACAGATATGTGGTACAGCAAGCAAGAGTGGGTCATCTACATCTTTTGCAGTGGTGTCTATCAGTGAGCCATCTAGCAATCCAACAGGTTACATAGTGATTTTATATTGAGTTTGACCAGTTTGTTGAGTATGTCAAACTGGGATATAGTATCAAAAGCCTTAGCTAAATTGAGGCAAGCTTCTATGCGCACAGAGCAACTTGCATCTAGTGCTTCACTGACTCCTTCAAAAAATTAAGTTCAACAGGCATGCTCCATTTTTAGAGATCTCAGTTGATTTGGGAGGGATTGCAAATTCCCTATGTCCCAGTTTATGAGGCATATGAGGATGTGTTTGAACACTTTGTAAATGATGCCAGTGAAGCTGATAGGGCCATTGTTGCCACATCCTGTAGTTGGGCCTCCTTTGTGTACAGGAACTACTGCAGCTGTGTTCCAAACTTCCGGTACATATCTAGTGCTGGTGCTGTGGTCAAAAACTTTAAGGAAGAGAAGATCTGATGGGGGGGGGTCTCATACTGACAATAAAACATCCAAGTACATTATCTGGACACATACAGCTAATGTTTTTGGTCTTGGAGAGCACTTTCTGTATATATTCAAAAGTAATTATGAGGGGAGGAAGGAGTGTGATCTGGATATTTTGTTTTTGGGAAGTTTAGAGACAACAACAGGGAGACACTGGAGTTAAATTTATCCGAAAGGAATGCCATTAGAGATAAGCTTGGTGCACTGCTGAGTGTTGTGTTATTTACTGGGGCTGAACATTCCTATTACCTCCACATCCCCTATTTGCTGTTTGCTCTCCATTAAGGTTACAGATGAACGTCTGCTGTGTAACTTTGTGCCACTACTTCACGTGGCCTTGTAACACAGCAGATATAACTAGCCTTCAAAATCAACTAATCAAGTTTTACAGAAGATCCTTTATAAAAACAATCACAGTTTTGCCTGCTGACATTCAGATGATTAGAAATATGCATTATATTTAACAGTTATTATAGTTTGGATTATATAAATGAGCTGGCATGTCAATTCAGGTAAGATACAGTTTCACCTCAGTGTTACAAGCTATACATAGCAGAACATCTAGAAGTTACGTTAATTGCTAAAAGACACACAAATTAAGATTTTCCTCTGGTGGGATATGAACCTACACATTTCTGGTCTCGAAAACTGCAGTGACCACTAGGCAGTACTCCCTCATTACTCAGGGCCCCAACAAAGTCCTCCTCTGGTCTTAATATTTCTGCACCAATAATAAAATATCTTCTGAAATAACCTGTCAAATCAGTAAAATAGTGCCATTCTTACTTTAAAGCCATGTTGGCAGAGCTGTAACTAGGGTGGGGCAAGGGAGCAGCTGCCTCAGATGCAAGCTGTAAGGCAGCATGATAAGCAGGTGATGATGGTGTGGTAGTGTTGACCAGGCATGATTTTTCTGATGATGCCTCAAAGATGGTGCAGCTTCATAAATGAATGCCAAAACTTCATTTCTAGTCACTGTGACGTCCTCCCTTTAGGCCAGTAATCAAGGAGCCTGAATCCTTACCACTGAAAATAGAGAGGGACGTTCACATGGAACAAAAATAGGTACACAAAGTATTTCCAGATGCAGCTTTCTGCATCAAGCATAATTTCCCTTAACAGCACACAGAGAACACACTCAGTTTGGGGTTTGGGTCCTCTCTCTCTCTCCAGGCATATAATAAAATTCCCCAATGGCACAGCTGTAGAGTTCAGTCCTCAGCCAAACATCCAAGCCAAGTCCTCCAGTACACTCTCTGTGAAACCAGTGCTCTGTGTCTCTGCTCCAAGCAGCTGACACACACTCTTTCAGACTTGATTTTCACACACACCTGGGAAAGACTGGCACAGACTTACAAGCTATGCCTCCTTCTGCCCAGACTATAAGGTAGTTACACAGCCACCAGATACTCCAAAGCCAGCTACTCTAAGGCTCTTACAGGAGTACCCAATTATACTGAGTGAAATTAACATTAATACAAATGATAATGTTTGATCAATGCAGTAAGGCTTTCAGGAGTGGCTAGAGTCGCCAAATAGATGTACGTACCTCTCAAAGGTTAAAATATTCTCTAAAGAACCAGCCACAATGAAAAGTTTAAATATATTCAATAATAAATAATAAAAGACAATGAAAACATGGAATATATATTTACAATAAACACCAGAGTTTCAATTGCAGGAAATATTAAAATAACACAGATGAACAGATTTATAAAGATACAGAAAAACAGTACTTAACTAATCTCACTATATCTTCCTGACTGATCTAAAGAATTGCTATTCCCTGGTCACTTATTACAGCAAGACAAGATGAAGTACATGAGTGGTTCTCCTTTGTCAGATTCCAAAAAACAGACTGCTCTTGAGACTTCAGTCTCAGCTAATATTAAAACATCATTTTTGTGCTGGATTACACAATGATATCATACACATCTGGTCATCTAATTTTGATTCCCACACTATCCCTTTTACTAGAGGCTGCCAGGATTTAGCACAGATGTGTTACCTTACACACCCAGAGTGTTGCTAAGATCTGTTAGAGCTTCTAGAAGTCATAAAACAATTTCAACACTTCCACCCTTCCAGGGTAGCAATTAGTTCACTGCTAAGGACAATACAACAATGATTCCTAGTCCTTGTTCTCACAGACATTTCATCTCTGTCTGCTTTCACAACTGTAAGATACAATCTTTATGGACTACCAGGTAAGTTAATTTCAAATTATTTTTTCAAATTTAGCTGGACTGAGATTAAGTTCTTCTCGTCTAGTATCCTTTGTTATAATATTAATTTCAACAGTTACCATATATGTGCACTTTTCTTCCTGCCCAGCAGGACCCACTGTTGGTACATTTTTTAACACAAGTGACTTTATAAATACATTTTTCAAACTAAGCATCTGTACAAATCAGTTTGTTATACAAATGACATATAATTCCTTAAAAATTCCAGCTAGCTATACTGGCATATGTTGCACATCCACTGCCCTACTTCTACTTGCATAGCTGGGAACACTTCACACCATCACATCTCCCCCCCCCCCTTTGAAGACACAAGCTAGTTTTTCAAGTGACCCTTGAAACGTTGCTTGAGAGGAATGAGCCTGTCTGTGAACACATTAACCCACACCCTGTCTTGAGACCCCATCTGCAGTGGCATTGCTGACCCCACTACTTTGCTACACTGTCAAATCATATGCCTACAACTCTAGGCTCCACCTTAATAAATTGGCATTTTGCTGGCTGGCTCAATGTAGCTATACTAAGGGATTGTGGTCTGCAACTCCAGTGAATTTTCTTCCATGCAGATAGGGTTGAAATTTCTGCAATGACCATAATATGGCTACACAGCCTTTCTTTACTGCTGCATAACATTCCTCCTTAGGTTGGAGTCTGCAGCTGAGATATAATACTGGGTGCTCTTCTCCCTCTGAGAAAACCTGGATGAGTACAGCACCCACCCCATGGTTCAAAGCATCCACCTGCACAACAAATTCTTTACTCTAATCTAGACTGGCTAACACAGGGGGTCTTCACAAAGCCCCTTTAAGCTTTTTGAATGTCTGCTCACAGGCTGGGGTCCACACTACCTTACCTGGCCTGTTTTTCCTCATCAGGTCTGTGAGGGGAGCAGTTACTGTACCATAATTGGGAAAAAAACTTTCTATAGTACCTCAGTGTCCCCAAGAATGCCCTCACCTGCTTTTTGGTAACAGAGACAGGCCACACCTGAATAGCTTCCACTTTGGCAGGTCCTGGCCCGATCTTACCACTCCCCACTCTATGTTCCAGGTAGGAAACCTCTGCCATACCCACTTGACACTTACTGGGCTTAATGGTCAACACCGCCCTTTGCAGTCTACCCAGGAACTCCTTGACATGCTGAAGTTGCTTATGCCAGGAATGGCTGTAAATGGCAATATCATCCAGGTAAGCAAGGACACAATCTTCTGCTCCTGCTAGGATATGATCTACCAGCCTCTGGAAGGTTTCTGGGTCATTTTCCATCCCACAGTGTATATTTGTGAACACATATAATCTGAAAGAAGCCACAAAGGCTGACCTCTCTCTAGTGGTGGGAGTCAAGGGCACCGGCCATTAGCCCTTGATCAGATCATTAGTGGTCACATACTTAGCCCCACTCAGCTGCTCTAAGGCTTCATCTGTCCTACGCGTGGGTTAAGCATCTGAGTATGTGACTATTTAGTTTTCTCTAGTCCACACAGAACCTGGTTCTGCCATCTTTCATTGGTACCAGCACCACTGGGGAGGCCCAGGGACTGATGGATTCCTGGATTACTCCCAATTCCAACATTTCCTGTATGTCCTCCCTCAAAGTCTGCCTGATGTGCTCAGGCACCCTGTAAGGGGCCTGCTTGATACGACTATGAGGTTCCGTATCCACATAGTGCTGCACCAGGAGGGTGCACCCAGGTTTCCTAGTGAACATGCCCCCAACCTCCTGTAACACTGCTTGGATTTCTCAAACCTGGGTAGGGGATAGCCGCTGGGACATTCCTACCCCTTCCACTGAGGTGACAGTCCGAGCCTCACTGAGAAGATCAGTCACCAGAGCCCTCTCAGACTCTCCTGCCATCCATTGCAAATAGCACCAGGGCCTCCCTAACAGGGTAAGGTTTTACCATAAAAGCAGGATACTATTTGTGTCCCTTCCTCCTGCCTAGCAGTTCTACCATGTAGTTAACATCACTGACCTTCCTTACCACCTTGAAGCGTCCCTCCTAAGCTGCCTGCAGCTTATTGTGTCTTACAGGAATGAAAGTCATAACCTGTGTCCCGCAGCATACTCTCAGGCTTGGGCATTCCTGTCATACCAGACTTTTTTCTGCTGTTGGGCTCCTGCCAGGTTCTCCTGAGCCAAGCCTATAAACTCCCTAAACCTTGTCCTGAAGTTTAGGACATATGCCATAACAGACTCCTGGTGGGATTCGCAATCACCCTCCCACTCATCATGAATCATAACTAAAGGCCCCATCACCCTATGTCCATACAGCAACTCAAATGGGGTAAAAACTGTGGATTCTTGGCGTACCTCTGTATGAAACAGCAAATGGGGCAAATATTTGTGCCACTCTCAAAGTAGTCTGCAAATGCCCACAGCATGGTCTTTAGTGTAGTGATTAACCTCTCCACAACACCATTAGTCTGGCGATGGTAGAGGGTGGTCTTTAGGTGCTTCACCCCACAGCACTTCCACAGGCAAGCCAGTAGGTCTGGTATGAAATTGGCATCTCTGTCAGTCAGTATTTCTCTCGGGGAAACCTACCCTGCTGAAAATCTCTAACAAAGCATTTACCACCTTCTCTGCCTTGACAGAGGAGAGAGCCATTGCCTCAGGGTATCTAGTAGCATAATCTACTACCACCAGGATATACTTCTTTCCTGTGGAATTGTGGGTACTCAGAGGCCCCACAATATCCACAGCTACCCTCTGAAATGGGTCCTCAATCACATGCAAATGCATCAAACATTGTACCTGCCTATGCTAATCTTTTTATGGGCCTTTATGAGGTGGAATATTTATACAGACATCATTTTTTTAGAACTTGTTTTGTTTCCTATTATAGATTTACAGATGACCTAGTATTTTGTGTAAGGATGGGATGACTAACTTATCTACCTTTGTTAAAGATTTGTATGTAAACAGGTTTCAAATAAAATTTGGTGGACTTCAACAGGGCCAAACTATTAGTTTTCTGGATATTAATTTAACAGGTGTAGTGAGGGAAAAAATTAAAACTAAAATTCATCGAAGGTTTGACAACAGTAATCATTTTTTACATATAACCAGTTGCAATCCATCTCATCTGCTGGATTATTTACCCTATGGAGAGTTACTGAGAGTCTACAGACTATGCACTGATGAAAAGGACTTATACAAGGAAATGTGTACTTCTATAAATATGTTCTTGAGAAGGGGTTATTTCATGAAAGATTTCCAGAAGGCACCGGTTAAACTAAAAAATAATTCATTGGTACAAAATAATTTGTCAGCAGCCAGTACCTCTGTTATGAAACACTACAGAAGATATACTGGCAGTAATACTAGACAAGATAAGTTAGAAGTTAGGCAAATGTATACAGTTATTTCTAACAATTTTTTTCTCATGAACAAGTTAAGATAATCAAGCATTTTTGGACATTTTTATTTAAATTTAAAGTATTTAGTGATACATTATGCAGATTTCCTATATTTTCGTACACAAGAGGTAGGAACATACAGGACATTATTGTACACAATAAATTTGCTAAGCCAATAGATAAGTTATGCAGCACTTTAGGTACACTGGGCACTAGTGGTTGTACTAGATGCTCAGCATGCAAATATGTTATTTTTTTTAGTTATATCAATGGTGTTCCCTTTAGTCCTAAACGACATTTTACTTGTGTAACATTTAATGTTATTTATGTTCTCAGATGCTCCTGCAGTCTCTTTTATATAGGTGAAACTAAGAGAAATTTTAAATTGAGACTGCAGGAGCACATCAGAGACATAAAAATGGAAAAAGTTGCTAGTCCTGTTGCCATGCATTTTAAGTTGTTTCGCAATAGCAATCCAGACTCTCTGCAAGCCAGCATCCTAGAACAAGTTAATTGGGGTACTGGCAACTCTGAGTTTAAGAACAAACATAATTTGTTATATAAAGAAAGTATTTATATTTTAAAATACAACACTTTAAGTCCTTGTGGACTTAATACTGAATGTTCATGGAAACTTTTGATATAATTGTTTTCTAAGTATAATAGAAATATAGCATTATTTTATTTATTTTATTTTATTTTATTTTACATTTGTTGACTGGGATTGTCCGACTGAGCTGAAGAGCCCTTTTTCGGCAGAGGTCTGGGAAGAAAGGCTCCAACATATACAATTTTAATTATAAATTAGCATTAAACAGCAATGTTACAGGATTATTACAAGGCATTACGTAGCAATACGATGTTATACAATGTCAATAATCAGGAGTATAGTATAATTATTTCAAGATGTATAAAAAGAAATATGTCATTAAGATGAGTATAGATTTTGGGGTAAGTGGTTAAAAAAAACAGTTTTATCATGATGTAGTTGCATAAAGGCAAGGCAATTACAATAGAATGTTTCTCTGAGGCAATTTGCTTAATAGGTTTTAGAAGATAGTAGAAAGAGTATTCAAGGAAGATTAGAGAGAGCTAGTGAGAAGAGTGAGTTAAGGGAAGAAAGTAGATTAAGGTATGAGAAGTAGGGGATGTTAAGGAGGGAGAGTGCAGTGGCAGGACCAGTGACTTTTAAAGTGCTCATTGGTGGCTGTCTTAAATTGTTTAGGATGTGTAAGGGTCCTGATTTCTAGTGGGAGCCTATTCCCAGCAATAGTGGGGTGATAGCTGTACATGTTGCATCCAAATTTATACTTGGGTTTGTAGATTTGTAGTAGGTCTTGGTTAGAGCTTCGGAGAGGTCTGGAGGGAGAATAATGGGAGATGAGAGGGGATAGTGCTGGGCAGTAGGAAGGCTGGTATAGGATAGAATGGATGACCTGGAGCTGAGAGAGAAGAAGCTGGTGGGGTAATTCAAGCCAGTTTAGGTGTTTTAGAGAGAGACAGTGATGGGATTTGTAGGTTTGTTGGGCAGCAAATCTAGCTACCTTGTTGTAGGTAGATTCAAGTTTGGTCAGGAGTGCTGAGTTAAGATTTGTGAGCATTTGAGAATTGTACATTAGACTGGGTAGAAGTTAGGTAAGAGAAAGAGTAATCTTGGCTTCAGAAGTAAGGAATTTCTTGTTACGGTAAAGGAACCCTAGTTTTGAATGTGTCTTTTTGATACAGTTACTAACATGCAAGTTAAATTTAAGCTGATCGTCGATGGTTACGCCTAAGAGCTTAGTACTGGATTCTACCTGAATGGGAGTATTATTAAGGGACTGTATGGAGAAGGAGAGTTTAATATTTATGAACTTTTTAGGTAGGAAGAGTAACAGCTTTGTTTGTTTTAGGGTTAAGGGTGAGTTGGTTGTTGAAGAGCCATGTTTCAACTAAGTTAAAAGATGCCTAAGTGGCTGAGAAAAGCTTAGAAGGAGAGTTGGCTGTGGTGATGAACTAAAGATGACTGAGGACAGGAAGTATAGAGCTGATTAGTAAAGATATTAAAAAGTAAAGGCCCTAGGATAGACCCTTGAGGTGCACTCATTTTGACAGGGAGAGGAGGGGAGAATGCAGAGTGCCATCTCACTGATTGAGATCTAACAGTGAGGTAGCTGGAGAACCATGCAACAGTATCAGTGGAGAAGTTGAGGTTATGCAGTTTGTGCAGCAGACGAGAGTGTGAGACAGTGTCAAAAGCTTTTGAGAAGTCCAAGAATAGGCAAGAAATAAGTTTATGGTCATCTATGGCTATAGAGGCTGTGTTGAGGAAGGATAATAGAGCTGTAGTGGTGCTATGTTTGGGTCTGAAGCTGTGTTGAGTGGGTGTAAGCAGATTTTCCTGTATTAGATACTGCATAACTTGTTTATGAATACATTTTTCTAGTACTTTCAAGAGAGGGGAGAGGATAGCAATAGGTTTAAAGTTGGAGATATCACAGGAGTTACCTCCTTTGTGTATAGGTAGAGTGTACATTTGTTTCCAGATGGAAGGGACTTTAGATTCAGAGATAGAGCGATTAATTAGGATAGATACAGGGAGAGCAAGAGAGTCAGCTGCTAGTAGAAGAAAAGTGGAAGGAATATTGTCAGCTGATGCTGAGCATGGTTTTAATTTAGAGAGTAGAGTTTTGATGTAGCTAGTAAGTACAGGTTTGAGGGAGAAGGTATTTGAGGAGATAGTATTAGGAGTAGGTTCAGAAAAGTTGGAGATGTTAGCAGTAGAGGAGTTTGGGTTAGGATTTAGTAGCTTAGATACTGAATCGATAAAATAGGTATTGAAGATAGTGGCAGTTTCTTCAGATGTCTTGTCTGGCCATGGATTGGGAGGAGCTAAGATTACCGTGATGTAAAATTTGGTTAATAGAGTTCCAGAATTTTTTAGGATTAGACTTTAGGGCTGTGGGAGGTTTGTTATAGAAGTCCTTTTTATCTTTGTTTATGTGTTTTTTTGTCAGATTTCTGAGTTCTTTATATTTTTTAAGTCTGCAGAGAGCTTAGTTTGTGACGATTTTTTCCATAGATTGTCTCTAGTTATCATAAGGGTATGAGTGTCTTTTGAAAGCCACGGAGATATGGTGGACTTAATTTGGACTTTGCGAGGGGGAGCAAGTGAGTCTAAGATGCAAAGGAAAGTGGAGTTGAAAGCTAGGACTGCTTCTTCTAGTGGGAGTTGGGTAAGGAATTTCCAGTTTACTTTAGAGAGGAGAGCATTAAAGGTTTCTGGATGGAAGTTAGAGAGTTTACGACAAGTGATACATTTAGGAGGTTTTGAGAAGTGGGGAGTGAACCTAAGCACTTTTATAGGGCAGTATTTAATGTTTTAGATATTAATTAATTAGTTAAGTGTTTTATAATTGATAGTTAATGTTTGTATAAAATGGCATTGTTTTTTCCTTACTGATGTACTCCTAGAAGGCATTTCTTGCCGAAGCGCTAGAGACTTGAGACATTCTTGTTAATAAAGTGAAAGCTGGTGATTTTTATATTTTTTTACTGGCTTTTTTGTTGTATGTTCATACTTTTGGGACTTTCTTGTTGTATTTTTTTTAAATGCACCAAAAGAGCCTTGACATTGTCTCCTGCCTTGCCTACCTTTTAGCGCTGCTCACAGGTCCTCCAGCACCCTGTTACAAACTTTGCAATACCAGGCCAATAAACATTCTGCATAATGCATATCTTGGTACACTTTATGACCATATGACCTGCAAAAGGAATGTCATGGGCTATAGATACAAGTGCCAGACTGTAGGCTCTAGGCACTACCAATTGCTGTACTACCTCACTCTCTAGCCCTCCCTCAGGGGTCCACTCTCTGTACAGTAACCCTTTGTACCAGTATACAGACTCCTCTTTTCCTTGAGGATTAGGTGCCTCCCTAGCTACCTCCCTCAAGCCTCATAGTGTAGGATCTGAGAGCTGAGCCTGCCTCAACTCTATCCTTGTAACTCTTCCCAGCTCCCCTTCCACAGGAAGTCTGGTATCCTCTAAGTGCGATGTCTCACTGGCAGCCTGGGTACTACCACTCAACTCTGCCCTTGCAGTTACTCTGTTCAAGGGAACATTTATTTATCATTTATTTATTTCACATATGTTAACCGGGTTAGTCCAACTGAGTTTGCAAAAAAAAAACATTTTCAGTGGAGACCTGAGGGGAAAAGCCCCAGCAAACATAAGTAAAGATAAAGTGACAGTATACAAATATTAAATAACACACTACAAAATAATTAGTAAGCAACACATTTTCAGTGGAGGCCCAAGGGGAAAGAGCCCCAGCAAACATAAGCAAAGATAAACATACAGGACAAAAACTATTAAAAATAACAGTGCAAGTACGAAATTAACTATAAAGAGAAAAACAAAGGAAAAATTATGAACATTAAGGGTTGCACTGATAGCAGTGGTCTAAAATGTACTACATATGACAGTAAAAAGAAAAAGATAATTGTTGTTCAAAATAAGGACAATGTATAGACATTGATAGGAAGTGTGGGGATAAATAGTGTGGAAAATGGGAGGGGGAGAGAAAGGAGGGGGCTATAGTAGTAGAGATGAGGGTTTAGGAGGTTAGTTTAAGCTGAAGGTACTAACAGAGAAAGAAAGTTAGGAGATGCAACAGGTTATACAGTAGGTCAGACTAAGACTATGTGTGGTCAAGGCAACAAAATAATTTCAAGTTTAGTAGGTGGAATTTACGCTCCATTTTAAAACTGGGAAAGGAAAGGTTGGACCTAATATGGAGAGGGAGTTTGTTCCAATTTAGTGAGATAGAGTGTTTGTAAAGTAGTTTGCCAATATTTCTTATAAACTGAGAGAAGATACTGATCAGCACTCTGGAGAGGCTGGGGGGGGAGTAGACAGCAACATGGGAGGCAAGAGCATTGCAGGCAGAGGGGTTGTTGAGTATGGAAAAGGTAGTATGGAGTTGCAATTGTAGGAGAAGGTGCGGAAATTCCAGCCACTGAAGTTTGCTTAGTGAGAGGCAGTGATGTGAAGAGAGTGGTTGGTTTAGAATAAATCTGGCAATTTTGTTTTATATTTGTTCCAGTTTCTACATTGAGGTAGTCTGGATATTGGTAAGGATGGGGGAAGAATATAGAAGATTAGATAAGAGAAATGCCTGCACAAGAGTGCATTTAATGGCAGTGAGGATTTTTTTGTTCCTATAAAGTAATCCAAGTTTTTGGTGTTTTTTTTTTTTTTTTTTTTTGATGGCCTGTTGTATGTGCAAGTCAAAATTTAGTCAGTCATCAATTATTACCCCAAGGAGTTTGGTGTGTGAGACAGGGGAGATAGTGGTGCCATCTAGGGAGGAAAGAGAAAAATTGGATTTAATGTGAAAGAGTGTCTGAGGTAGGAAGAGAAGGAACTGAGTTTTCTTAGGGTTAAGGATTAGTTGAGTTTTTCAACAAAGATAAAGGAATTATGTTTTACTGTGTGTAGTTCAGAGATAGTACTGGAGATAGATAAGAGAGTAGAGTCATCTGCATATTGTATTACAGATGATAGACTGCAAGATGAATGTAGGTTGTTTGTAAAAATGTTAAAAAGGAGCGCTCCAAGTATGGAGCTTTGGGGTACTACTGTTTGAACAGCAAGAAAGGGTGAGAAAGCCTGCTGCTATCTAACAGCTTGTTTTCTGCCAGGTAGGACTGGAACCAGCCAAGAGTAGAAGGAGAGAGGTTTAGGTCTGAGAGTTTGTTAAAAAGGATGGGATGAGACACAGTGTCAAAGGCTTTAGAGAGATCAAGGAATAGACAGGAGATGATGAGGTTGTTGTCCCTAGCTTCTGCAACCTTTTGAGTAAAGGATAGTAAGGTAGTCGAGGTACTGTGTTTAGGGTGGAAACCATGTTGCGAGGGGGTGAGGAGATTTTCATAAATGAGATAGGACAGTGGTTCATAGGTAGCTACTAGGCTATTAGCCCTAGGGCCTATATATGTCTAGCCAAAAAGGTACCATGGCTTTCGCCACCCAAGAAAATTATTTTCCTGTGCCCCTATTGAACAAAGCCACAGAAGTGATCCCTGGGGTGAATTTCCTATTTCTTATCCAGTCATCAAGATTTTTCTTGAAGAGTGCTAATGAGGAGCTCTGTTTGACATAGATAGGTAGTCTGTTCCAGAGTATAGAAAGTCTCTGGGACAGCAATCTACCGTCCAGCATGTTCTGTTTATTGTGGTGGCAATGTTTAGGTCCCTACAGCATGTAGCTCGGAGGGATTGGGATTTCATTAAGTGGAGCATGTCCAACAGCTCTGGGTTTGACATAGCTTTGTATGTTAGGCAGAGATCGCCTCTGAGTAGGCGATATGCGACAGAGTAAAGCTCGAGTTTTTCGGTCTGCATAGGGCATCTGTTTGAGGCCAGTAATCCTCTTTGTGAGGTATTTCTGTGGCCTTTCCAGTTGTTGTAGATGTCTTGTGAGGTACATACCAAAAGGGGCGTTGTACTCTATAATGGGTCTAATGAGTGATGAGTAGAGGGGAACAATAACCTCTTTTTTTCTGAATGAGAAACCTTTTGTGATGAGGAGAGCCATGTAGAAGGATTTCCTGACCACTGTGGCGATGTGATTATCAAAGGAGAGACTACTGTCCACCTGTGCCCCAAGGTCTCTTATCACACTTTCAGCATTAAGTAGAATTCCACTTATTTAGTAGTTCATGGGTACAGAGTTTTTACCAAAGGGGATGACAATACACTTTTTGACATTGAGCTTCAGGCCATGGCTTTGACACCTGACATCTGTCTCAGTGAGGCTCTTTTGTACTATGTCCACATCATTAGGAGTTTCGATTATGGCTCCTAGTTTGCAGTCATCTGCAAACTTTGTTAGCCAAAGACCTTCTGTGTTAGCCTGTACTTCAGAGAAGCAGATACCAAACAGGAGAGGACCCAGGACTGAACCCTGTGGTACTCCACTTGTCACTGGTCTGAAGTCAGATTTAGAATCAGCTACTTTCACAGTCTGGGTTCTGTCCATGAGCCAGTTGGCAACCCATCTTGTGACATAGGGATTTATACCTAGTTTAGTGAGATAACTATATTTCCAGAGTTGGGGATGGTGTTGAAAGCCTTGGCGAGATCTAGATAAGCTGTGTGAACCACCTTACCCTTATCTATGGCTTTGGTGACTGCTTCAAAGAAGTCAATCAGATTTAGGAGACATGATCTGCCTTTTACAAACCTGAACTGGGTAGGGTCAAGAGTTTGGAGATTACCAATGTCTTTGTTTATGAGTTCCATGATGATACGTTCCATGGCCTTGCAGACCAGGCTCATCAGGCTAATAGGGTGGTAGTTTCCAGGGTCCGTCTTGGCTCCCACTTTGTAGAGTGGGGTAACAGTCACAGTGCGCCATTCAGTGGGTACAAAGCCTGAGGTAAAGCTATGACTGAACATGGTGCTTAGGTAGGGTGCCAGTTCATTCTGTAGTTTGTGTAGAATGCAGCCTGGGATATTGTCAGGTCCCATGGATGCTGTGTTCTTGGCTTTGGAGAGTGTGTTTTCTACCTGTGCAGCCATGATTACAGGAACTTTGCATTCTTCCGGTATAGAGATGGGCCCTCTAGGGGGTGAGAGGGGGGTAAAGTTAGCACTGAACCTATCTGCCAGGATGTTGGCAATATCAGTTGGTTCTGTATATTTAGTGCCATTGTGCTGTAACTCAGAGCAGATCTGAGTGTTGCCATTGAGATTCTTGACATAGCTATAGAATGCTTTGTGGTTGTCTTTAGAGTCAGTGGCAATTTTGTTTTCGTAACAAGCTTTGGAGGATTTTATGAGGGATCTCAGCTTCTTACTGAGGTTGACCAGGGAGCTCCTCCAGTCATGGGATTTTACTCTTTTTTGCAACAGTTTCTTTCTTCTGTTGTAGAGTTTGTTTATGGCAGAGGACCACCAGATTGGCTTCCTTTTGTTGGAGGATAGCATCTTGGTTCTATTAGGGATAGCATGATCCATGCACTCATGTAAGTGCTTACAAAGTGCATTTGTGTAGGATTCAGCAGTCGTACCTCTATTGTCCATCTGCATGGGTGTCATGAAGTTTGCCACTTCTGTCTTAAGAAGTGTGGAGTTGGCTTTGGAGAAGCTTTTTACGGTGGTTTCCCTAACTGGGGCTGGGGGCGGGATGTGGATGTCTAGGGTGATTAGCTTGTGGTCGGATCTGACCAACGAGGAATTGACCTTTGGTGTGGAACACCAGTTGCCCATGTTGGTCATGACCAGGTCTAGGATATTGCTGCCCCTGGTGGGGGTGTGAATAAGTTGTTCCAAGGCATTGGAATTTATGAATTCTAAAAAACGTTGAGCAAAAGAGTTGGCACATAAGTAGTTTTCCAAGTTAATGGTGGGGTGGTTGAAATCGCCCATTATTAGGGTGTTGGGTTGTACCCTAATACTTTCCAGTGTATCAAGAAATGAGGATTGGGAATCCTGGGGTATGGTGGGGGCTCTGTAGCAAGCTACAGTTTGGATTGTGGTCTTGCCCAGAGTTAGTTGCACTTGGATAATCTCAGATGCATTATGCTGTGCAACTAGCCTGGAGGTGTGGATATCCTTAATAAATATGGACACGCCTCCGCCTTTAGTGCTTATTTCTGGGTTAGGTGGCCGAAAGGTGTGGTATGAATTATAGCCTGATAACACAGGGGTGCTCTCTGGAGCTTTGAACCAGGTCTCTGTCACTGCACAGATGTCGATGTTCTCCATTTTAAGGAGTGCCTCGAGTGAGTGCATTTTGAGGTTTAGACTTCTAGCATTGAGTAGCATTACCCTCAGATTTTCCTTGCTTGTATTTGTTACAGTGGTGAATTTGTCATTTGAACCTTGCCTAAAAAAGGCACTGTAGGGGTGGCAATTGCCTTAGCCAGTATCCGGAATCCCAAGGGTGACAGGTGCAGGCCATCTCTGGCAAAGCATCGTGGTCTGTTGATCATGTCTTCCCAGGCAGACAAATACTGAATCCCCTTAGAATGACACCAGAAGCTTAGCCAATTGTTGAAGTCAATCATTTTGTCCTTGTACTGTGGTATCATTCTGGGTGATGGAAGGATGCTACTCAGGGCTAGGGTCATACCTGCCTGGGCTACAGAATCGGAGAGCTCCTCCATGTCTCTTTTCATGTAGTCCAGGGAGGCACATCTCAGGTCATTCACACCAATATGGACAATGACAGTGTCATATTTGTACTTGTTGTGGAGTGACCTGAGTGCATGCATTATGTGGCGGATCTTGGCACCTGACAGGCAGCTGACAGTAACTTTCTCCTTGTTTATCCTGGTGAGTGGAACATCAGTGTGCCTGACTACAGAGTCACCTATGACTAGAGTGTTGGGTACGTTGTAATGCCTTATGGGCTGTAGTTGAGTGGCACACTGAGTTTGTGGGCTATGTGTCATTTGGGTTGTGTTGGGGGGTGGAGTTTGCTTGAGTTATTTAGTTAGTTGAGTATGTATACATTTTTCAAGGATCTTAGAGAGCGGTGAGAGAATAGCGATTGGTCTATAGTTAGAGGGTTCAACAGAGTTGCCACCTTTGTGCAGAGGAGTGGTATAGAAGGATTTCCATATTTACGGTACAGTAGATTCCTGAATGAAGCGGTTGATTAAGATAGATACAGGTATGCAATAGAGTTGGCAGCAATTTTCAGAAATTGAGAGGGGAATCTGTCAGTGGATGGAGACCATGGTTTTAGTTTAAGAAGCAGGGATTTGATATATTTAGTAGAAAGAGGTCACAAGGTAAAAGGCTGAGAGACAGAGGAGCATAGAGGTTTAGGGGGAGGTGAGGGTGACACAGAAGAGTTGGGATGAGCAGAGTTACCAGAGGGTAGGAGTTTAGAGTTGCTGTCTATGAAGTTTTTGTTGAGTAAGTCTGCAGTTTCAGAGGGAGAGTGACAGGGGAAAGGGTTAGGGATGGTAGGAGAACCAGTGTGGAGCATGGAGTTGATAGTACTCCAGAATTTTTGGAGGTCATTTAAGTGAGAGCTTTGAAATTTAGTGAAATATTGGCATTTATACAAAATAATATGTTTTTTTACATGATTTCTGAGTTGCTTATAACCTTGGAGAAAGGTGGGAGTTTTAGTGGTTTGCCATTTTTTCCATACAGCATCTCTTTCATGCATCAAAGCACGAGTAGCTTTAGAGAGCCAGGGTGTGAAATTAGATTTGGTTCTTATACTGCGAGTTGGGTCAAGAGAGTTTAGGACATCAAGGAAAATGTGGTTGAATTTAGTATCAGCATTATTGAGTGGTTAAGTTTTTAGGAAAGGCCAGTTGATGACAGACAGTCTATAGTTAAAGGTTTCAGGGGAAAATGTAGTCAGTTTCCTACAATCTCTGTAGAGATGGGACTTAGAGAGATGAGGAGAGTGCCTTAAGACAGAGATGGGAGAATGGTGACTAATAGAGTCAGGGAAGGTAGAAGGGTTACAATAGTTGTTTGGAGAGTTGGTCAAGTTCCAGTCAATTGTGGAACCAGTAGTGTTTTTAGTGTAGTGGGTAGGGGTAGTGATCAGTTGTGAGAATCCATACAGGTATATGAAATGTTGGGGTGAGTCACCAATAAGGGAGTTCCAATCTATAGTAACATCTCCAAGAATGATGGTTTCATAGAGGATGGAGGTGTTTATCCAAGAGAGTATATTTCAAGGATAGGGATATTTTTACCTGGGGGATACAGATAGAGGCAATAGCAAACTTCCAATAGTTATTGATGTGGCAGTCTAAGAGCAGTAGTTCAGCAGGGGAGAAACTAGGCAGGGTAATGTCTATAGGTGTTAGCGTCAGTGAGACAGAGTACAAAATAGCCACCCCACCACCTTTTTTGGGTGTCTTATCAGACCTATAGATATTGTATTGAGGTGGGAGAAATTCAGAGGAATTGATATGAGGTTTTAGCCAGGTTTAGATAGGGCCAGGATGTGAGGTTTGTGTTGGGCCAACCATGCGTGAAGTTCAGACATTTTGTTGTTTAGGCTTTGGATGTTCATTGCAGAGATGTTTGAGGCTGGAGATATTTGAGGATGTTTTGGGGGGACAGCAGATGAAGGTGGAGGGAGAGTAGAGAGAGGGGAGGGACCCAGGATTAGGATGGATGTCACCAGAAACCAGAAGGCCAAAGACAAGATGGAAAAGGTGAGGGTGGTCAGTAATGGGAATGGGGTACTTGAGTTTGGGCTTAGGAGTAAGAGTGGGGTAGGCCATGAGTTTAAATTTAACACTCTGAAAGGGGGGGCAGAAGAGAGAGGGGGCAATAGTCAGTGGAGGTTGGTTATATGTTGGAAGAGGTCTGGGAAAGGTAGGGGAAGATATGGAGCTCATTGTGGTAGGAAGTGCTTAAGGCTAGTGAGATTAGAAGTGGGAGAAATAGCAGTAGGAGTAGCATTGTGTGATGGGAAAAGGAGGGGAAGAGTTATAGGGAAAAATATAAAGAAATATATTAGGGTAGGGTGGTAGCTAGAAATAAGTGGTGTGAGGTAAGGAACAGTATAGAGGGGTGAAAATAGTGAGTATGTGAGGAGATAGTAGGTGTGCTAGGCAGTGAAAGAGTTAAGTGTGAGAGAGGCAAGCCACAGAGGAGGCAGCCCAAGGTGGGCGACGAAAAGGAAAAGATTGGTGACAAGATGGAAAGAGTGAAAGGGTGAGACACAAGTTATGGTAGTGGGAGGGGGCTGTGAGAGTGACCAGACAATGAGATGAAAGTATAAATTTGAGGATATTTGGGGTGGAAGGGGAGTGCAGTGGGCAGAACCACACGACACCACAAGTAAGTTAAATGTAAGGGCCTAAAACCTGCACTCAGCACTTTAATTGTACTTACTTTTAGCAGGAAAGACAGACCAACAGCATAGAATTTTGAGGTTTTTGTCAGGGTTACTTGTTCAAATTTCAGACAAATAAGTAAAAGTTTCAAACAGGAATCTATGTTTGAGTGTTAGAAAACCACAAAGGTACAAGGTATAGCTGTAAAACCTAGGGTCAGGGAGACAAATGTATGAATCCGTTTACTTTAGTACCTACCAACATCAGTACCTACCAGCAGCTGTGGCTCACCTTCAGGCTCACTGCTGCAGGGTAGCTCCCTCCCTGAAATAGCCACATCACCAGCCCTGGCTTCAGTGCAATACTAAGCCTCTGGTATTTGGGCCAACTGAGAGTTACCCTGACAGGGGTAACCCAAATGTGATGACTGCAACAGTGAACCATGAAGAACATCAACAGATACAGCTTTGCCATGGAGTAAGGAAGTCAGGAACCGTATCCAGAACCCTTGGTCAACATTATACTATTTACATACTCTTTCAAATATATGAATACATCTATCAAAATTACCACTCTCTGTAAACTGTGGGAGAAATTTACTGACCTTCATTGCTTCTGGGGTTCTGTTATTCCCTACACCATTACCTCCATGTTCCTGTCGAAAAGTCAGCATCTCCCACTCATGTTGACTCTGCTTCTCATTTTCTTTGACCTTCAAATGCCAGAGTCTCTCTAATGATTCTAATTCAAATATTTGGCCTCCAGTCTGTTTAACTCTAGATGGAATTTTTAAGTCCTCTGAGGAAAAAGTGAACTGTCCTGTTTCTGAGGGCTTCAAATTTCCATCACCAGACTGGTTAACCTCCTGATTGCTGGTCTGAGCTGTGTCTAAGGCTGAAATCATTTTCTCTTTACTCAGGTTGGCATGAACCAGTCCTTTGGCTTCGCACACCTTGGCCAACTGCTTCTTTGTCAGCTTGCCACAATCCTCTCATGACATCTTTGTCTGCATTCTATGACTAAACTAAACTAACCAAAAATAAATCAATAAATAAAACTGTTCTGAAAATGAAACTCTGTATGTTTGATTTGTGGCTGCTGAGAGTACACCCACTTTCAGTGACAACTTTCTACAGGCTACAGAAGTTCAATTAATACCCACACCACTACTCACCAATATGTGACATTTCCCCTCTGGGCCAGTAATCAAGCAGTGTGAATCCACTGACATTGGAGAGGGATGTTCAGTTGGAACAAAAATAGATAGACACAGTATTTTCAGATGCAGCTCTCTGCATCAAGCACAATTTCCGTAAACAGCACACAGGGAACACACTCAGTCCATTGGCTGGGTCCTCTCTAGCTCTCTCCAGGTCCCCAATAAGACTCCCCACTGGTACAGCTGTAAAGCTGAGTGGTCAGCAGAGTGTCCAAGCCAAGTCCTCCAGCACCCTCTCTGTGAAACCAGTGTCCAAGCAGATGACACACACACTCTTGAGATTTGATTTTCACACAAACACACACACACACACACACACACACACACACACACACACACACACACACACACACACACACACACCAAGGAAAAGTTGGCAGAGATTTACTAGCTATGCCCCCTTCTGCTCAGGCTATAAGGTAGTCACACTACCATCAGATACTCCAAAGCCAGCTACTCTAAGGCTCTTACAAGGGTACCCAATTATACTGAGTGAAATTAATATTAATACAAATGATAGTGTTTGATCAATGCAGTAAGGCTTTCAGGAGTGGCCACAGAGTCGTAAAATAGATATAAGTACTCTTAAAGGCTAAAATATTCTGTAAAGGACCAGCCACAATAAAAAAGTGATAGTTAACAGGCCTTATTTAATGAAAGCAAAAGGGAGAAAACAAAACATAAAAACCACTGTGAGACTTGTGGTAATATGGAATTGATGCATGTTATTCTTTCCAGTGTCCTAAACTAATTCTGCAGACACTGTGTTCTTCATTTGTGCTCAGTGGGTAAGGTACACTGCAGACATGAATGTTAGGGACTGTCTGGAATAATTAAGAATTACTTGCATCAATGAGCATACAGAATTAAAACTGTCTACTACCAACAACTTCCATCTGTGGTTCTTTACCATCCGTTTTTGTCTACTGTTGAACTCTGAACAAGTCACTCAACCAAATATTCTTAGGTCAATCTCTGTACAGAGACATTTGTGCTCTGTCCTGTTATAAATAAATAAAATTAAATAAAAAGTGCTCGACAGAGAATCTTACAGCTCAGAGGCACATTACAATGTCTACTGGAAATTGCATTCATATATAAACATGTAATTAGAACACAGGAAAACGCTGGTGGTGTTATAAGAAATCTGTATTAACATTACCATCCTGGAACTAAAGAAGTTTGTTGAAAGTGTAGAAGAAATATCATACTCACCCAGTCCTCCTGCAACGACTATCCTTCCCCTTAGATAGGCTGCAACAAAATCTGCTCGCCTTTTCTTCAGGAAGATAGAGTGGTCGGTCTTCATCCAGTTACCTAGGGAAGAAGAGAGACACCAACTTCAGAGTTTGATTGGCTGTTCTTTGGAGATGTAATTTGGCAAGAGAAAGCAAAAAACAGCAATTACTGACTGCAGTCTTTTCAAGAACTCACTTTAAAGCTGCCACCAGTGTCTCTCACAAGGACAGTCTTACTGAATTGGTACACTCCTTTTTGCCCTTGTGAATCATTTTAGGAGTGTGTGTGTGTGTGTGTGTGTGTGTGTGTGTGTGTGTGTGTGTGTGTGTGTGTGTGTGTGTGTGTGTGTGTGTGTTCATGTGTGCTAGGGAGAAAACGTCTTATAACTTGGTCAACGCCTTTTCTATTATTCTTGCATTCCAGTTATGCAACCTCTTATGTACCACATCAGAATGTCAGTCCTTTTATGAATCAAAGCCACATCGGATCACTCACAAATTATGTATGTGTGGAGCTGCCATACAGAGTAAGAGTTCAGCCTACAATGCCCATACATAAACTAAATTATCTGTACACTTTCACAAACAGCAATACTTAAGGAAACAAACAAACCTGCTGAAAAGAAATCCCCCACAATACTGATCAGTTTAACAATATATTTACAATATGAATCTGTAAGCTCATTTAACTATTTTTCCTTTAACTCATCAATCTATGCATAAACTCACCTTCAGCTTATTCTCAGAATACATTTAATATGTTCTGTGACTTCACAGTTCTAAAAGATGCAGACAAAATAAAGTCCATCAAACATCATATGCACTTCTCTTCTGCATAACTCTGAATCATAACCTTCTTTTAGCTCACTACAATGTTTTGTTTTGGTTGCTTGCTTGTTTTAACCCACCCTCATCAGCCAAATCAGCTTTCCCTACTGACACATTTGGTTTTACCACCATTTCTGCTGTAGCACATTGCATCAGCTGAGAAGGTGGTCTTCTAGTTGTATGTACGGTGTTGCATTAATAACAACCTATCCTCAGGTAATGTTGGTGAGATTTGATTGCCAGCTATTGTGTGTCTAATATCTGTGCCCACCACCAGTAAAGCCACTGCATGTCATTCATGCTGTGCTGGTCTTTAAGTGTGGCACACATGCATGCTTCCATGCAACACTGCCTGACACTGACCCTCGCTGCCCTCAGATAATTTATGCTAGAAGCATATGTCCTTGTCTTTCTTTCAGTGCTGGACTCAGTGACCTTTACTCACCACTCACCAATCCAAGGTAGATGAGTAGCATTGGGGCCCTCTACTTATTGACCTCTATGACACCGGAGACTAGGCTCTATTGGGGCCCTCTACTTATTGACCTCTATGGCACTGGAGGCTAGGCTCTATTGGGGCCCTCTACTTATTGACCTCTATGGCACTGGAGGCTAGGCTCTACTGGGGCCCTCTACTTACTGACCTCTGTGGCACTGGAGGCTAGGCTCTATTGGGGCCCTCTATTTATTGACCTCTATGGCACTGCAGATTAGGCTCTATTGGGGCCCTCTACTTATTGACCACTGTGGCACTGGAGGCTAGGCTCTATTGGGGCCCTCTACTTATTGACCTCTATGGCACTGGAGGCTAGGCTCTATGTTTCTGCTCCAAGGATACAGCTTCCAGCATGCTCAGTGCTGTTTCAGACATTCATAAGTCTGACTTCATTCCTCTCTATAATGGCAAAGGCACTTAACTTGCACAAAAGATCCTTTCAAAGTGTTACAGTCAGGCAACTGATGCGCTGTTTTTCCGGGATACCAAACCATGCAGACAGAGTGACTCATTAGTGTGTTCTCACTGTGGAATCTCTGTTGCACAGTTAAATGTGGCAAGCCAATAGGAGTTCTGCTACAGAGGCAGCAGACCTTCCCTCCAGAAGCCAGCATTATAAAAAACAGTATAAGCTTCATCTGTCATCACTATCACAGTTGCACCAACATTGTGGGATACAGTGCAGGTCAGAGTTTCCACTATCTCAGTAACATGTGGGAGATGATCCTTAATGGACACATTCCCCTTCTCTGCTGTTTTCTTATTGACAGAAAACTGAAACACTGTGATAAGCATATGACTACTCCAACTGCCTCATGGAAAGCATGTATGCACGTGTGTGTGTGTGTGTGTGTGTGTGTGTGTGTGTGTGTGTGTGTCTTCTCCCATACATGTGCACACATAATCCTCACTGTAAGATGCTGTACTGTATTCCAAAAGGCAACCTCAGTGGTACTGCAGCCTCATCCCAGTCTGCTGTACTAACATTCCATGCCTGGCAAGTAATCCCAGTCTGTAAGATATAAGCATCCCCGATCCCAGTTACCTGTACGTCTTTTAGGTATAGCTGTTACTACATAAGCAGTGTTCACAGTTACCCATATATTGTTTTAGCATAGCTCCTACCTGCATTGTAAGGATAAGTAGTGTTCATGGGTTACATATATACTGTTTTAACGCAGCGCCTGTCTGCACTGAAAGGATAAGCAGTGTTCACAGTTACCTATATATTGTTGTAGCACAGCTCCTATCTGCATTTTAAAGATCAGCAGTGCAGTGGAAACACAACCTCGCGGGAACAAGAAACAAACCTTAGCTACAATTTAAAATCATATGCAGGTATGAAACCTTTACATCATTAGCTTAACAAAAGCATAATCCATTAAAAGGTATTGTGTGCAATATCAAAGAGAATGCCAAGGCCATGTACCATGTACTGATGACTAGTTCTGATGAAGTCCTTTGTAGCACTAAGACAAAAGTGCTTAACGTTTGTCAATAAATATTAATCTGAGTGAAATATCAGTGGGCTTTTAACTTCTTTGCAGTTTCATATAAATGGTTCAGTTCTGGTTACTATATATGGCCTTGGCAGTCTCTTTGGTGTTGACAGTAAGTTTCGGAGTTGGGATTGTCTTCACACATTGCGTGCAATATACTTTTATAGTTTTTTATTTTTAGTATCGTACAGAAGCGGACATTTTATGGAGATTTCACAGTGTGCCCATCTTCTGTACCCACAAGCAGCAATTAGCATTTTTATTGTATAGCCTTTGTATGTTGCCCGTAGATGCCAAGAAGGTGTTGCTACCCACTGACATACTCTTTGCCATATTGAATCTACGCAGCTGTTAACGCAAGTTTATCATAGCAACTGTTCAAAGGGAGTTAAAAGACACGGTCATAAACAATCTACCCTGGAAGTAAACTATAATTCATTATGAAAACATAACAAGCACATCTCCATACAATTCTTCTGTATGCTGAGTCAGCTGCTTTGCCAAGAAAATGCTAACTATTCCAGTTATGACAAATGAATAGACAGCTTGGATATCATAAACAATTTAACCACGCTGTCCTTTGATTTCATCCCCATCTGTTACCATTATACCACATCAATATGAAGGAAAAATTAAAAAGCAACCCTGTAGGAAATATTCCTAAGATATTTACTTATTCCTTGCACTTGTATTTCACGTCAAACATAACTTGACTCCATTTGAAGCCTGCTTCTCATATATGACACCTACTACTTGTATGACTCACTCACACCTTACTCAGTGGTGCTACCCAACAGATTCACCATTTACAGTTCCCCAGTTTTACAGATGGGATGTGAAGAATTCAGATACAGTGGAGATGGAAGTCTATGCAAAGATTCATGTCTTATACATACATACATATACACACACACAAACATGTGACTTCATTTTTGCAAAATTGTGCCTCAAGGCAAGCTGGTATTATACAGACTTATACCCATACCTGTGTCCTGGTGACAAGTGCCTAGCATTCTTTCGGTGGTCCCATGTCCCTTGGAAACTAATTCTGGGTGGCATCTGCAGTCATTATACATATATGTAGAGGGTATGTGTGCAGGCTGCAAACAAGAACTGATTAAGCATGATTCAGAGACAGCAGCTGTACTTCAGCACAGCTGTTAGAAACAGTTTGAGAAAGACGTAAGCAAATGAGGCAGCAATAAGCTATAAATTATGGATGTGTGGAAAATTTGGGAGTATTTTATACTCTTTCTGCTTTTGTGCAATTCATTGTTGTTTCTGATGCACAAGTAACCTGTGCTCACAAGGGTTATAAAACAGAGTCACACCTTTTCTATCCACTTTACAATCCATAAAGATGCTTGCTTTCATGGTGAGCGTAGCTGTTTTCCATTCTGAAGTACTCATTTCAGTCTTGCCAAAACCAGCTGTGCCAAGTGATACATTTAGACAAGATGAGGCAATGATACAGGCAAAGACTAACCTATATGAACTCTGTCAGCAGGAAATCTTGGACATATTTATAGTGGACAGGGATATAATATGGGCTTTGAGTTTGTATGGCTCACAGATGGGAACTTGGCAAATGTGTGGCCTTCCTGTACCTGTGGATACCAAGGTACACATAGCGCTCACTACTACAGGGCACCATCCAGAGACAAATCGGGGGCATACTGGGGATGTCACAGGCTTCTGCCTCAAGGACATATCAGCAGTTCCTCAACATACACTTGGCAGATGTGGATCATTAAACCCATTTCCCAGTGCCATGCATGCCTTATATGGAATGGCATGCTTTCCTGAAGTGCTTGATGTCAGATTGCATCCATGTTGTTATTAGGATGCTATCCAGACCACAGTGGGGAGTTGTACAGGACTAGGAAGGGTTACCATTCCATCAACTGCCAGGTAGTGTGTATGATGCATGGGGGTATTTCATCAGCATGTAGGCCCAGCATCATAGCAGTACCCACAATTCCCATGTTTGGCACAAAAACTCACTATACCACCCTCTTCCAGCATGGTAGGAGTCCTCATTGTCATCAAGTTAAGTGTCAGCTATCATGCCATAGCTAACCATAGTCATTTCTTTATATATAAAATGGTATTGGTAACACTGAGCAATCACCCCCTGTTTTGTTGTATGTGTCCCCTCCATGTTTTCTTTTTCTGGTGACACAGGCTACCAATTCAAACCTTGGTTAGTGACACCTGTCCATAACTGCCAGGGAACTGCTGAGGGGGTCTTCATCACCATCCTGGCCCAGACATGAATATACATTAAATGAGTGTTTGATCAGCTCAAAACCCATTTCTGCTGCCTGCCTGGATGAGTCAGTGGGGGCATTCAGTATGACCCTGCTACTTCAGGTAGAATGATTACTGCCTGCTGTATTCTGCACAATATGAACATGCATTGATCTGTTGCACAAGTGCCATGGCTTGTCACCAGTACTGGCAGTGCAGCATCCTGTACCATTTTTCCCACTAGTGATAAAGATGGTGCCAGCTCAAGGCAGTAGCATGGCAAACCCTCTGGCAGTCTCATATGGGTACACTGAAGTGCAGATGAAAAGGCAGCATCCCATGCACAGCTATCGGTCATGACATTCATTACATAACAGTGAGATGCTGCAGATAAAATACTCAATACATTCAGTGTTACTTGTGTTGTGGGCTATGCTGAATGGTGTATAGCCAGCTTACACTATACATCAACATTTCTCCTTATATCAAGAAAGAAAAAAAAACACAAGATATTAGCCAACATCATCTGTACAGTTTTGAGGTGAGTGATACAAGTGTGAGTTATACTGGCAGACATCGACTAAAGTGTACAAAAGTTGGTGTTATGAAAAATGTTAAGGGCTATACTATAATTGCTTTACTGCACTGTTACTCACAGAGTATGATGCATTTACTTGTTCTCAGGAAAAGTTAGATGCCTTGCAAAAATCAAGCATATCTTTGAAGTTTTTTTCTTGGTTATTTCTTCTGTTTACTGATTTCAGATACATGGAAAAAATGAAGCATTGGCCCTGTTTGCATAGTGTCCTCTGTGTGAGTATTGTCCGTGTTACTGTTGTTCACAATTTCACTTGGATTATGGAGGTGTTATACACACATTCCCCTAAGGGTAGAGTAAGTGCTGACACTTGAGCTCGATGCAGAGTTGTTCCAATGACTGGATCTACAGGATGAAGGGGAATCACTTGATACTGACCTAGCAGTGCTGCAGGGCTAGACCTTGGCTGTTTTGTGGAAGTTTTATGAGGCCTGGCTGACTACTACTTGGGGGGCATGTAGATGAATGCCTGCAGCAGCTTCTTGAGATACATTATGCATCTGGCCTACTTGTCCATCAGGCATACAGATTATTCATTGTCCACATCTAGCTGTGTTCTCAATGGGTGTCTGCTACATTATTACTAGAGTGCAAAATGAAGCCAACATGCACAGCAAGTGAGTAACCATACTATACATGTGGATCAACATGGGCTTTTCTCTAGCTTCCACCATTCTTATGTACTCATGAACTGACTCAGGTGTACCCTACAATACTCTAATCATCTCTATCTGACTCCCAGTGGCAGTAGCCTGGGCATGAACTATGTCATGTTACATCTGCTACTGAGCAGTCAAGGCCTTATCTGTCCCTGGAGCTAACTGTGTAATGTTTTTGCCTGGCACATACGTGTATGGGTGTGGCAGTGGGTATGATTACTGCCACAAGGATAGTGTCATCAAGAGGTTCAGGAAGAAAGAGGCACTGAGCTAACATGGTGTCCCCCACACACTGTAATGTCATTTCTTCATTATGCTGAGTGTGTGAGACTGTGTTTCCTGCCTATGGAGTTAGTTACATACTGTGGGATTAGGAGCACTGCCACTACATTTTGTGTTATGTGAAATAATAGAATGAAATTGAATTCTACAAAGGTTACGTTTTATTTCTTCAAAACAATGAACTGCATTCCTTTACAGTGGTTGTGGATATAGCGTGACATACAAATGTCATGCTTCTCAAAAAATGTTCCACTTTGAACATTTTTAAAAGGTGGCAATCCTAGCAGGGATTATGGGCTGGGCAGAGTGACCTCACACTCTAACTGGAATGGCTCACATTCATTATAGCCTCAGCTTCATTCTTCCACATCTCATTCTGAACCTGGACAGTAAGGTATGGAATCTGTTATAGCCCAGGGTCATATCATAAGCAGGTCTAAAAGAGAGACCAAAATTCTCCCCTGCCTGCTGCACAAGTCATAGGTTCATAGGTATTTACTAGGCTATCGGCCCAAGGGCCTAAATAAGCCTAGCCAAAAAGGTTCCCTGGCTTTTGCCATCCAAGAAAATTATTTTTCTGTGCCCTTGTTGAGCAGAGCCACAGAAGTGATCCCCAGGGTGAATTTACTATTTCCCATCCACTCATCAAGATTTTTCTTGAAGAGTGCTAATGAGGAGCTTGGTTTGATATAGATGGTTAGCTTGTTCCAGAGTATGGGAAGTCTCTGGGACAAATAACACAAATGCAACATCAAGAAACACATATTTATTAAACAAGCAGAGCACCCTTCCTCAGTGCAATTACATTCACATTTTCCACAATTACTTTATATAAAATTTATAAAATCATGTGATCACTGACAGCCATTCACAGAAAACAAACAATTAATACATAAAACACATAATATATTACTTAAAATACTAGTTTTAAATAAAAGAATAAAAATTCTTATACTAGTTACTTAACCTCTTGTTGTTTCTTAACTAATATTGGTTTTAAACTTATGGTATTATTTAAGCCCAGTTTAACATCTGCTTGCAGCCTAATTATCCATTGATATTCTTTATTTTCCAATATATTATTAAGATCACCACCTCTAATTGGTTTATATACTGTCTCTGTAACTCTAAATTTAAAAGAATGTTCAATATTAGTATCTAAAACATGCTTAGCTCATGCGTTTGTTATAATTTTTCTATGTATATCTGATTTATGCTTAACAATTCTCTCTTTCAGTTTTCTTGTAGTTTTACCTACATAGTAGTTGAACAATGAAATTTGTACTCTTTATTAGTCAGTCGATTACAAATACATCATTATCATTTATTAATAAATCATTGCAACAGCTACAATTCATACATTAAAATGTACCTGGTTGACTAATCATGGGATATTTTTTTAACAGCTTTAAAATCTTTATAGCACATCCTTCTCTTTATATTCTAAAGGTTGCTAAAGGCAAAATAAGGTTTTTCCTCTAAAATGCTTCGTAACTCTGACGTAGCTAATAAGATACCCCAATTTTTCTGAATTATTTTCTTGACCTCACTAGTCTTAACATTAAAGGTAGTCATATACCTAACTTTATTAGCTTCTCTACTGGGTATTTCATCCCTCCCATCCTCCATTAAGAAGGTGGGTTTATAAGAAGTTAGCCTACTTTCAATTATCTCTTTACAGCTTTTCTATAAGTCATAACCATTTTCATAAAATTCCATAGCCATCTGTGCCATTTGTTCTTTACATATTTCATCATTAGTATTTAACCTACTTACCCTTATCAGTTGTGATTTAACAATACCTTTAAAAACATGTGGTTCATGCATGCTTTGTCGGTGAATATAACAATTCATATGTACTTCTTTTTCATGAATGCTAGTATCAATTAAATTACCATTCTTGACTAATTTGACTAACTCCATGCCCAAGAACAACAATTTTCTTTTCAGAACATGTCATCTTAAAATTTAGAAAATTAGTAGTATTAGTTAATAAAATATATTAATTTAACATATCTATTGTTCCTCTCCAAACCAAAAGCAACTATCAACAAAACGCTGATTGAACACACCTTTTCATTTAAAATATTACAATTACTATAAATGGTGTACCCATGGCAACTCCTGCTGTTTGCAGATATGGTTCATCATCAAAATGAAAAATATTCTTTGGCAATACTAAATCTAATAACATACAAATATTTTCAGTTTCAGTACCTGGTAAACCAATTTCTATATTAAGGAAATCACGAATAGCTTCTATGCCATAATCATTTGGTATGACAGTAAAAAGGGAGGTTATATCCAACTTAATAAACAAACATTCAGCCACTTGTCGATTTGTACACCAATTTTTCAATTCCAACAAAAAATCAGTTGTATCTTTCAGAAAATTACGAAAGCGTAATAAATATCTTCTTAAATACTTTTTCAAATATATTGATATAGGTTCAGTCACCAATCCTCCACCTGAGACTATAGGCCTCAGGGGAGGATTATTAAGTGATTTGCGAATTTTTGGGATACCATAAATCTGTGGTATTTTGGGACATGATACAGTAAAGTAATTAAATAATTCTAAAGTTATGTTACCATTCAATTGTAATTCATAAATCAGCATATTTACTTTTGAGATATGCTTCTTTACATGTAAAAATGTTATTTTCTTAAAAGTATTTTTGTCATTTAGCAAGAGAGACAAAGTTGCCATATAATCAGTGTGATTCATAATCACTGTGGCCCCTCCCTTATTTGCCTACTTTACAATAGCATCATTTTTTTTCTAGTTGTACAAGAGCTTCATGTTCAGCATAACTCAAATGATGTTTTTTTTCCATTTACTTTATCATACAATTCCCTTAACCCACTTTCACAAATATTGTGAAATGCTGTTATAACTGGACAACTGATAGGCATGAAAACACTTGATCTCTTACATACCATCTCATTGTCTATATTCTTTTGTTTAAACAAAAGTTTAAGGTTCAAGTTTCTCACAAATACTTTTAAATCAGTCAATGCACTAACAATACTGTCAGCTCCATTTGGCATAAACTTTAGTCCCTTTTTAATAAAATTTTGTGCATCAGTCAACTTCTGCTTAGTTAGACTTACTATACCTTGTTTTTTGTCCATTAACGTCTCGCAGCTTTCTTCTGATATGAGGGACTGCTGTTCTTTCTTCTTGTCCCAATAACTGTATTGTTCACCTGCCGTTGTAAATACCGCCTTGAGATACATTCCTCTGTTTCATTTCCACCTTCTCTGATAATAGTACCTGAAAAGGGGTTATTCCATTTCCACCCTCTCTGGTAATAGTAACTGAAAAGGGGTTATTGAGGCAGAAAAAGTTTTTTGTTGACTACATTTTTTAAAAAACAAGGAATTATGTTGTCCAGAGCATGCCGTCTTGGAGGCTGTTGTTTCTACTACACTACTTGTACTAATAACTTCCGTAGGCTTCTGCTGAAGGGACTGTTCTGTAGATGGAGGCGGGACATTTTCCTGATTAACCAATCATTGGCTACTAGCATCAGAATCTACATTGTCATTAGCTATCTGATACTGTGATGTTACACTGGTTGATGGAAAGTCATCTAGTTGATCCATCTCTCCTTTCGTTGTCATGGGCGGTTTCTTTTGAATTTCTGTCTTGGGCCAAGAAAAAATATGGCCCATTTTAAAGTCATTTATATCCCTCAATATTTTTGTTTTTTAGTGGCTTCAAGTCTACTATCCAGAACTTGCAATCTATCTAGCATTTGCTATTTTATTTTTATGTACTGCATGGAGCATGGTGATCACTCTCCGATGTACAGAAAAAGACAAATCAGTTAAGCACTAGTGTAGTACGAGATTTGAACTTAAGAAATGTTAAGCACCCCCTGCTTATGTTGTTGTAGATGTCTTGTGAGGTACATGCCAAAAGGGGCATTGTACTCTATAATGGGTCTAATGAGTGATGAGTAGAGGGGAACATATTTGAATTTTGAAATGATGGCATGCTTACTATTTCAGTTTCCATTTTTTCAATTACCACCACTAATTCTCTTTCAATTCCCATAAAAAAGTAATTCATTAATAACATGTAATCTGCGCTCAATTTTAAATTAAGCTGTTGCCAACTTTTTAAAAACTCAGGATAAGTGTTCGTGTAGGATGGCATTTAAAATACTCGCAAGCCTCGTGGTACGACACCTAGCTCCAAATAATTTAGAAAACTTAGCCACTGCCACTGGAGCCTTTTGAATGTTTGTACCTTTTTCTCAAGAGCTGGTAAAAGTGCTTCAAATACATCAGATAACTGGTCAGCGGCTCCCACAGATGCCAATGTGTTGGAGACAGCTTGTAGAAGCAGATTTCCATATTTAGATAACAAGGAATTTACAGATTGATTTATCAATCCTCTGTTAGTCTCAACTGCTTTCTCATCCATTAGGCTGACTGAAAATATCTGACGGCCACTGTACTTGACTGTCAAGTTAGTATGCAGGTAGAAAGTCAAAAACTGTGGTAACTGGAAATATAACGTACTAATAAAACAAATTCACCGTTAAGAAACATGAATTTATTAAACAAGCAGAGCTTTCGTGCAATACACCCTTCCTCAGTGCAATTACATTCACATTTTCCACAATTACTTTATATAAAATTAATAAAATCATGTGATCACAGTCAGCAATTTAACACATGGGACAGGAATCTATGCTCCAGCATGTTCTGTTTATTGTGGTGACAAGGTTTAGCTTCCTAGAGCATGTAGCTCAGAGGGATTGGGATTTCTTTTGGTGGAGCATGTCCAACAGCTCTGGGTTTGACATAGCTTTGTATGTTAGGCAGAGATCACCTTGGAGTAGGCAATATGAGATGAAGTAAAGCTGGAGTTTTTTGAGATAGCGTAGGGCATCTGTTTGAGGCCGGTAATCCTCTTTGTGTGGTACTTCTGCAGCCTTTCCAGTTGTTGTAGATGTCTTGTGAGGTACATGCCAAAAGGGGCATTGTACTCTATAATGGGTCGAATGAGTGACGAGTAGAGGGGAACAATGACCTCTTTTTTCCTGGATGAGAACCCTTTTACATATCTACAGAAGTTGGGGAAGACCTCCCTTAGGGGACCTGGAAGAAAAGAGAAACTGAGCAGGAGCTACAGGTCACATGTCTTCAGTAACAAGCGCAAGTTACAACCACCAGCATAGATGGGGGAGGGAACAGCTGGACAACTGGAGTTCTGAGGTACAGAACCAAAAGCCAGTTTTCTGTATAGGTAATCCATTTCTCATCTATTGGAATAATATAACCTAATATCAGAGAGGACATTTAGCTTAACTATTGTGCAAATATATATATATATATATATATATATATATATATATATATATATATATATATATATATATATATATATATATATATATATATATATATATATATGGGATCCGGACACATGCTCGACTAGTATATGTCCGAATCACAAAACATCGAACACACATACACGAAAGCGCTTAACATCAACAAGAGCTTCTGTGTATGTGTGCCTGTTTTGTAGATCGGACTACAGTGCAGGTAAGGGAAAATTCCTTTTTCCCCACTGTAGTGCGATCTTGGAGTGAGAATAATAAAGTAGGGGGTGTGTGGGGGGTGCAGGGGGGCAAAGCCCCCCTGCAGAAACGTAGATTTATTTTTTTGAACTGCACATACACGGAAGCACTTTTCAATGTTAAGTGCTTTCGTGTATGTGTGTTTGATGTTTTGTGATTCGGACATATGCTAGTCGAGCATGTGTCCAAGACCTATATATATATATATATATATATATATATATATATATATGTGTGTGTGTGTGTGTGTGTGTGTATACACACATACTCATAACATTTATATTTATTGTGCAGTAGTACTTTGTTGGTTAGGCAAAGTGGTGCAGCTGTACGAGTGTATCAAACACTTTTATGCCGTCCTAAAGGTGTGGTAGCAGTTTGTTCATTTCCTCTATTTCTTAGGCACTGTAGATTAATCTGACTATTTTATTCAACTCACGGCATTACTTGTGATTTATGAAGATGTTCATAACTCAGTCTGTTCAAATTTTTATATAGAAATATATTTTAAAATGTTCTAGTTATATTCTGCACAGATACCCAGAAGTTTCCTAAGCTCAGCAATGGTTACCAAGGCACCACATTCAGCACAGCGGGAGTAGTGTGTTCAGAAACTGAATGAACTACACAATGTTGATTACCTTTGCAATAATGCAAAACACACTGCTGTAGACCATGACAGCTGACAAATAGAAATAATGAGGTCTTCAGTATCATAGAAGTAGAGTCACTGATAAAGATACCTAGTAAAAGGTGACCATTAATGGCAATAATTCCTTGGAATTTAGACTGGACACCAGAAAGCTGTTTGCAGACAAAGCAATATATGCAAGACAGTGTCCTCCTTAAAATTAACTGTTGAGGGTGCCATGCTAGCTAACTGTTCACCAATAGGTAGGCAGATCAATAAAGGAGACACCCCCCCCCCCCCCAACAAACATGTATGGCACCAGTGAATGAATCAACTCGGGAATGTACACTACTGCCTGTAACAATTTATTAAAGTTACACATCAATCCATGCTTGCAGCAATAACATACATACTTTTGACATAACTATTTACTTAAGGCCCACTCTGCGTAAAATTACAAAGCAGCATGCTACATTTCCAAACAAATAAAAGTAAGTAAATTATTATACTCATGATACAATGAAAGATAAAATGGGTGGTGTGGAGGTTGTCATAATTTAAGTTATATTAGCAAATTTAGGAGAAATGTAAGGCACAATGCACACACATTCAGACGCAAATAAGTCTCTCTCTCTCTTTCTCTCTCTCTTTTTCTCCTACTTTTCTCTTATCCCTGGAGTTCCAGAGGACGTTGTGTATAACAGTACCTGAGGTGAGTAGTGTAGCTAGGGTCTTCACCTCAAGTACAGAAGTACTCAACAAAAGGAAATAATATATACACATGCGTAACATTGAGAATTATGAGCCGGTTGCTGATCCTAACCAACTTAGAATGTGTTAGAGACAAGGATTCCAAGAAATTTATCTTGAAAGCGAAGCACAAGAGGTGAATCTTCGCATCCATGTCAAGAGCACATAATAGAAGATTAGGATCAGAGACTCTATCATAATTCTTTGAAGTGCTTGGAGCTTTACCTTCTCCACGTACTGGTGGTTTCCATAAAAAAGAAAGAAAAAAAATGCTAAATGCTTTGCTGTATTTTAAAGCCATAAAAAACTCAGCACGTGCTGTCAGAAAGGCAGTGTAACTCGGTCCCTTATGTTTACACTCAGCTTGCATGCCTCTCAACTACCCAGATTTTCACAGAATGTCCAGATTTTTGAGTCGTATGTTTGGTCTGTTCTTAATAAAGTCTTTGTTTTTTGTACAAATAACCAAGGACTGAATTTATAAAATAATCAAAGACATTTGAGTTTCAGACTTCGTATCCTTCAGAAAATGCAGGCGTACATGCATCCTGTTATTCTAGTAACTTTCTAAGTTTATTACAAGAAGTCGGGGACACGTTACCAATGGATAACATGCAGAAACAAATCTTTTATTCTATCGCTGTCATTTGCTGGCCAGTACTGGTGGATTTTACTGCCTAGCCTGAGACCCGATCTTAACAAATAAGCAGGGGGTGCTTAACATTTCTTAAGTTCAAATCTCATACTACACTAGTGCTTAACTGATTTGTCTTTTTCTGAACATCGGAGAGTGATCACCATGCTCCATGCAGTACATAAAAATAAAATAGCACTGTTAAACTAAGTAAAACATTTTAACTTGTGAGGCTATCATATTTGCATTATCAGTAAGTGCTCTATGAATAAATTAATTGATATTTATATGACTTTGGGTCTATGTTTAACTGTCAAATAACATTTCCATCAAACAACTAAACATCGAACCCTAACCATCAAACATTCAGTCAGTGAGCATTCATTTGTTTGCCAGGGAAAGTAAAGTACAGTTGTGTACACTTACTATAAATGTAGATGTTCGAGTGTATTCACTGTTGCAGTCATCACATTTGGGTTATCTGCTTGCAGTAGCCCTCAGTCGGCCTGATTATCAAAGTCTTGAGTCCTGTGTCGGTTGCTGTCTCATCTTCCATGACGTCAGGCAGTCAGGGGTATAAAGCATGCAGCCTACGCCATTACATCAGTTTTTCTTGCCCCAGATGTCAGGTGCCCCTATAATGAGAACCAATTATATACAAGGTTACACCTCCAACAAAAAAGAAAATACTCCAAAAAGCTTTAAGCATAGTAAACAAGAATAGAGGTATAGTCTATAGAAGTCAGGGGGCTGGAGGGAGGGTAACCAGGATTGCAACAGTGAATACACTCGAGCATCTACATTTATGGTAAGTGTACACAACTGTACTATGTTCTTCGTGTTTCACTGTTGCAGTCATTACATATGGGTAGATTCCCAAAGCTAAGGATGGGAGGAGGTTATTAGATAGCATTAGGGCCAACTATAACGCCCTGCAAGACTGCAGTGGCAAAGCCAACTCTGGATTTAGAAAAAAGTGGCAAGTGGTAATGCTTGGTAAAGATATGTACAGAACTCCAGGTAGCAGCTTCTAGGATGTCCCTGGTAGGGACACCTCTGAGAAAGGCTGTAGAGGTGGATGCAGCCCTGGTTGAATGTGGTCTTATCCTCCGTGGGATAGGTTTTCCATGCTGCTTATAGCAGAAATGAATGCAATGGCCTATCCACCTAGAAATGGTTTGTTTTGAGATGGCCTTCCCCTCTGCCCCTGCAGCAAATGCAACCAGCAGCTGTTCAGATTTCCTGAGAGGTTTAGTCCTGTCCAAGTAAAATCTAAGTTGTCTGTGCACATCCAAGGAGTGCAGTATTCATTCCCCTTTGTTCTGTGGATTAGAAAAGAAGGTTGGCAAAGGAATGGACTGACTAAGGGCCACACTGGATACCATCTTGGGCATGAAGGTGGGACTGGTCCTGAGGGACACCCTGTCTGCATGAAAGATGATGAAAGGCTCCACTGCCATGAGAGCTTGTAATTCAGATACCCTTCTTGCTGAAGTGATGGCTAGAAGGAAGGCTGTTTTCCAAGAAAGGAATTTCAGCACTGCATTTGCAGCTGGCTCAAAGGGAGGTAGAGTGAGCTTTTCCAATACAAAGTTAAGGTCCCAGGCTGGAGTAGGGGCTCTCCTGGGTGGTCTTAAGATTTTGGCCCCTTTGAGGAATTGCTTCAGCAGTGGATGAGAGAAGAGGGGTGGTTCTGTGTTGTAATGAGCTGAAATGGCTGAGGCATGAATTTTGATGGAGGAAAAGGAAAGGCCCTTGTGAAGCATCTCAGTTAAGTATTGAAGAATCTGAGGTAAATTGGGCGCTGCTGTGCCCATCCCCTGAGTTTGGCTCCAGGCACGGAATCTTTTCCATTTTTCATCATAGGATTTTCTAGTACTAGGCCTCCTTGCCTCCAGAATGATATCCAGTACTTGCTTACTGAGGGATGGTAACGGAGAGATCAGGTAATTAGCCAGGCTGCCAGGTTCAGGGTTTGAAGCTGTGTGTGCAGAATCTGGCCCTCCTGCTGGAACAGCAGGGCAGGGGTCTGAGGCAGGTGCCATGGTGCCAGCAGTGACACACTGCGCAAGAGGGGGTACCAGTGTTGGCGTGGCCAGTCTGGTGCAATCAGTATTGTCCTTGGTTTGTCCTGTTTGATCTTTAGTAGTACCTTGGAGAGGAGAGGCAGAGGGGGAAAGGCATCCACTTTCCAAGCTTGTTTGTGGAGAGTCCTTGTGCAGAATTTGTTCAATTGGTAGTTCTGGGAGGAAGCAAACAGGTCTATTTCTGGCCTCCCCATTTGTTTTTCAACATGTTGAATATCTTTGGTTCCAGTTTCCACTCGTGTGGGTCCATGAGATTTCTGCTTAGTTCGTCTGCCAGTGTGTTTAGTTTTTCTGGCAGGAACTGAGCCTGTAGATGCACTTGGTAGCTCAAGGCTGTGTTCCACAGAGTCATGGCTAGTCTGCAGAGGGGGTGAGAATGGGTACCCCCTGCTTGTTTATGTACCACATAACAGTGGTGTTGTCCGTCTTTACCAATAATTGTCCTGGAAGAATGTGGTCCTTGAAGACTGTCAGAGCATTCTGTACGTTAACATTTCTTTTTGATTGATATGCAGGTGCATTTGACTTGGGTTCCATATTTGCCCTGAATGCACATCCCTGCCAAGTGAGCCCCCCATGCATAGTCTGATGCGTCTGTTGTTAGGGTTTGGGTGGCAGGGGATCGAGTGAATGGCAGTCCCTTGTTTTGGTGGCAGGTCTCAGCCCACCAAAGGAACTCTATCTGTAGACAAGTTATGATAGGAATCATTGATTCTAGATCCTGAGAATGTTGACACCATAGGCTTTTTAGATACCATTGTAGTTTCCTCATATGCAGTCTTGCATATGGAATTAGTAGAATGCAACAGGCCATGAACCCCAGGGCTTCCAGTATTTTCCTTGCAGACAGCTGGGTCTTTGTGGCCAGTAGTTTGAAGTAGGCTGTCAAATGAACTTGTTTCTCTGGTGTGAGGTAGGCCATCTGGGAAGTTGTATTCAAGCTTGCTCCCAGGAATACAATTTGTTGGCAGGGTACAAAACGTCATTTTTTTGTTTATGGTGTACCCCAGAGAAGTTAGCAATTCCTTTAAAAATGCCAGATGATTTAATAGTATGTCCTGGTTTTCTGCCTGAATTAGACAATCGTCCAGGTATGGGTATATTTAAATATTTCTTTGCCTGCAAAATGCAATGACTGGAGCTAGGCACTTTGTAAATTCCCTGGGTGCCAAAGGGCAGTGCAGAGAATTGGTAGTGCATGTAGCCTGCTCTGAAGCGTATGTATCTTCTGCAAGATTCCCTTATTGGGATGTGCAGGTAAGCTCCTTTTAAATCCAGTGTTGCCAACCAGGCATCTTTGCCTACCATGGGAAGCAGCTGATGAAGAGTTAGCATCTTGAATTTTGGGATTACCAAAAATGTGTTTAGGATAGACAGGTCCAGGATAGGACACCAGGACTTGTCTTTTCTGGGTACCAGGAAAAGTCTTGAGTAGAAACCTTGCCCCCATTCTTCTTCTGGGACAGGTTGAATAGCACTGATGCTTAAAAGAGAGAACTTGCTTTTGTGCCTCTGCCCACTGATTTGGGGGTAGGTCTGGCCAACCGTTTGGGGATGGTAAGGAGTGGAAGTGGAATCTGTATCCTTGGGAAACTATATTTAAAACCCATTTGTCCTGGGTAATGAGTTCCCAATTTTTTGCATGCAGGGCAATCTTTCCCCCTAAAGGAATGGTCAGTTGAGCAGGGCTTGGAAGGTTTAAAGTTAAGTCACCGAGACAGTTTACTATAGGGGGGAATCTTACTACTCCTTGCTTTGGAAGTGGGACCCCCCCACTGCTTAGGCCTGTGAGTACCTTTGGACTGAAGCCTGGGTGTTCTGCTGGTTCTGGGTTTGGACTGAGAAGGCCTGGAAGAGACAGGAAAGGACCAACTCTTAGAGAGCCAATGCCTACTAAATCTGGGAGGCTGTACTTGCAGGAAATCTTTAACAGTTTGCATAGATTTTGCTTTTTCCACCATCTTTTTAAGTATTTCTTCTGCTTTGTTGCCAAACAGACGGTCTTGGTTTAAGGGAGCATCCAGTAATTTAGCTTTAACATGATCTGGCAAAGATTGCTCCTTAAGCCAAACATGCCTTCTAAGTACAGACCCAGTGACAGCAGCCCTGCAAGATGCCTCTAATGAATCAAAACCACATTGCAAAGTATGTTTTCCAACTTGTTCAGCAGACTGCATTAAATCCTGTAATTCTTTATTTTCAGCATAGTCAGGAATCAGCATTATTTTCTATTTAAGCAATCCAATAATATGCTGCTGATACTTTAACATATGAAACTGGCAGTTTAAGGCCCTAATGGCCAAAGTTGCAGAAGTGTATACATTCTTACTCCATCTATCCAGCGCCCTGGAATCGCTATCAGAGGGGGTAGGATTTTTGGCAGTAGTAGCCTTAATGCGCTTGGGTACCTGTGAAATGGTCTCAGGATTCGTAGCAGGATTTTTAAAGAGGAACTTGTGAGAGTCAGGTACCCTGTAATACCTATCAGGTTTTCTGGGAGCAGGAAGTAAAGTGTCAGGGGCAAGGCTAGATTCTGAGAAGGCATCATCTACAATGTCCAGTACAGGAGGGATAGCTAAAGGCCTGTGCTGAGCCAGGAGTAAGAATTCCCTATGCCTCTTTTTGGAGTCAGAGTAACCCTGCCTTTCCCAGCGGAAATGCTCCCTAAGAGTATACAAGGTTTCACCAAAAGAGAAATCCTCTGGAGGGGAAGCAGAGGGAATGGAGTCCTCTGCATTAGAATCCTCATAGGTAGATAAGGGCAAATCCTGGTCATCAGAGAAAACAGAAATTTCAGAATCCTAATCAGAAGAATCAGAAGGAAAATCAGTCCTAGGCCTCTAAGAGGGGGAATGGTGGCTTCCCCCTGATTAGAGTAATAAGGTCTTCAGCCATTCTTATCATTTGTTTTTTAGGAATAGGGGCCTGACCATGCAGTCTGGGCATCAGCTTTCTAGGCATGGATCGAGTTTTAGGCCTTGAAGAAGAAGATGGTGTTGGTTTAATATGCAAGTCAGGAGGCCTGAATACACACTCAGAAGCCGGTGCCTGCACAGCGGCTCCGGACCCATCCAAGGTGGAAACATCTGCAGGTTCCACAGTCGAAGAAGCATCTCATGGCATACTGGACTCCGAATGGGTCTCAGTAGAGGCCTGCAAATCTGAAGTAGCGGGTATCAGAGGTTCCAAAAGCGCCACACTGAGTACCGGTGAACTGGCAACTAGCTTATGAGAAGCGTCGTCGGCAGCTTTGGACCTATGCGGTCTGTCTTTGTCTTTATCTTTGCGTTTTTTCGGAAAGTCAGTAGTCGGGTGACTTACCAAAGCCATTTCTGGATAATTGAACCGAGTACCAAAATATTTGGAACTGTAAATGAACCGACGACGAATAGTACGAATTTTGAATAAGGCATAAAAACGATAGCAAGGTACGTCGTGGTCTGGGCCTAAGCAAGAAATGCAGTACAATTGAAAATCTTTATGAGGTATTTGCTTTCCACAAGAAATACAATTATTAACTTTTACTGACATCACTTTTGAGCAAGAAAAAGGATCCCCAATGGGGTACTTAGCTTAGTTGAAGACTTTGGATCTGAAACTCAAAAACAAAAATTTCAGGAGTCGGCCGACCGGCACTTGTGAACTGCTTCTGCTTTGGGCACCGCACGGCAAGAAAGACTGATGTAATGGCATTGGCTGCATGCTTTATACCACTGACTACCTGACGTCATGGAAGATGAGACAGCAACCAACGCAGGACCCAAGACTTTGATAATCAGGCTGACTGAGGGCTACTGCAAGCAGATAACCCAAATGTGATGACTGCAACAGTGAAACACGAAGAACATCTAGTTAGCCAACACTTCCCCGTCTCACACATTGCAGCATTTCAAACCAACATAGGTGGGGGGCTTTGCTCCCCACACTCCACTAACTATATATACCAACTCCAAGACTGCACTACAGTGGAGGAAAGGGTAGATGGGGAAGTGTTGACCAATTACTTATTTTACCATTTGCTGAATGAACGTTCAATGGCTAGGGTTCGATGTTTAGCCATTCGATGGTTAAACATAGACCCCCTATGACTTATTAAATTGAATCAGTCAAGTCAAAGGAAATGCAGAATGATGGTAATAATTACTTTGCAAGTGAAAGCATACCTGACTGAATCAATATTAGAATTCGCTGCTACACTATTCATTGCAGATTGCATATAAGAGTTAATACAATTATTCACTCATGTTGTTGTTGTTGTTGTGTCTTTCGGCTTTTCCCGGTTAGGGGTCACCACAGCGGAACTCCAGTCCGCTAATAATTGGCAGTTGATTTTTACGTGCTGAGTTGCCGGCCCTAACGCACAACCTTCAACGAAGGTATGCACATTCACTCATGTCTCCACAGAAGACGCTCTGGCTGAGAATCGAACGGGACAATGCCTTGCTGTGAGGCGACAACGCTACCGCAGCACCACCACCGTGGATTTTCACTCATATTATAGTATATAATAGCAAACAAAGCACAACCAAAGCTCAGCAAGTACTTCTCAGTACTTACTCACTGTATCACTAACAGCAAAATATTCACAACTAATTAATGACTATGTCACATTTATCAATACATTTTTCCTTCTTTCATTCAGTGTCACTGAAATAAAGACATTTGGTACTTAACTCATAGGAAAAAAATAACCACGCCTCAGTTAAATTCCTAGAGTTTAATAAAAAACAGAACACACAGAACACAAGCTTTCACACATACCAGTGCTTGTTGAGGCATTAAAAGGTTTCTTTCACATACAATAACCATTAAATAACAAAAGGTTGTAGGCACATATTATAAAACATCCAATAAAAATACAATAATGTCATCTAAGTGCATTTCAAAACAGATTTACTTGCCACAGCTTCATTGGGGTGTGGTTCGCTCTAAAAAATGAACTCCATCTATACTATTCCCTCTCCGTTGAAGAAAAAATGTCACCCTTTCTAACATTTTGTTTAAGAACAGTTAACACTGCAAACTTAAGCCTATGGGCAACACCCTTGTCCCTAGAATGTTTGTATAAAGCACTCGTGCCTACTCCTTTCTTAATATCCAACAGATGTTGACATATCATTGCTTCTAATTTTCTATTAATTTTACTAATACAGAAGGCTGGACATTCCTCACATAGCGCTATACATACTAAATGTTCACTATCACAGTCTGCATATCGAGTAGACTAAATTCTTTATTTAAAAAGGGATTATTAACTTTCTACTTCTATAAATGAATTTACAAAAAGCACATTTAAAACATGGCCAGGTCTCCTTTTTATGACTATACCTAGGATCAACGTAATTCTGCTGTTTGTTTTAGTGGAGAATCTTTTTAATTTCCTGTTAATTCTGAAACTGAAGTGGGGTGCATTTACAAACTGGTCTCCAGCTTCTCTAAAGAAGATAACATAAACCAGTGCTTCCTAATGATCTTTTGTATATCCAAAGCTCTCATATTATAAGTTAACACATATCTAAAGCCTATATCCATGCTATCCATTGCCACTGGTTCAACATCATTCCTAGCAACAGAACAAAACTCGTCCCTTTCTAGCATTCTTTTTATTTATCACCATCTCCGTCATCCTGTATTTCTTATACCTAAAATTTCTATCCATAAGATCCAGTTCTTCAAGAAACAATGCATCATTTGTCGTGAATATATTCAGCCTCAACATCTGACCCTCCACAGTATTTTTAAATATCAAACCTGGATGCATACTACCACAGTGTAAATACTTATTCTGTTTCTGGAACAGTCTCCACAATCCATGTGAAGCAGAGTTCTTCTCTAACCCAACTCAAGTGTAACTTGGACAGTTGGATGGGGAACAGGAAATTCATCCCAAGTTTGGCACCTATGTCTCTAATGGACCCAGGCAGTCAATACATGCTTCATCTGCCAGGCCTCTGCTTGTAAATGTTTCATCTCCCAAGTCCAAGGTGACCAAAAGTCACAGTTTTTCCAGGACAGTCCCAGTTTGGAAGTCTCTGTCCTAGAATCCCAAACATTGTCTTTGGGACAGAGAAATGTCCTAGTTTAGACAGCCCACTCTGAATGGTGACCTGGCTTTACAAGGTGGCCAGTCCCCCTGCTTTCCCATCCTGAGTAGCTCTGGGGACTTTGCGATTTTTTGGGCATGCCATTGGTTATGGGGTAAGGTCAGATGCCTTCACCCTGGCAGGAGCCTTCCAGGCCCTGCTGTCATCTGTCAATCGCTCCCTCAAGGACTTCTGTCATGGGAGGCTCTGTATGACTCCACTCACCCAGGCAGCAGCTCTCCAGGCCCACACCCATCTTCCCATACCTCCCTTACACACTTCTGTCAGGGCAGACCCCTACAGGCCTCCACTTTGACCTGGCCAAGAGACCTTCTCCGGCCACGGCCCCACATGTTGGGGAACTCTGCTGCCTCCATGTCTCCTGCAGGCTGCCAAATTGTGCCGGATCACTCATGTCCTTGGACCTTCTCAGGGGACCCTTCCTCCAATCCCATCTGCCCTTCCAGAACTCCCCTCAGCTGCTGAGGGGCAGATCCACTCTCATGAAGGCTTCAGAGTCCCCCTGCTTTCCCATCCATAGCTGCTCTGGGGGCTTTGAGATTTTTCAAGGATGCAGTTGGTTATCAGGTGAAGTTGGATGCCTTCGCCCCAGCAGGAGCTCTCCAGGCCCCTCTGCCATCTACCCCGGTGCTTCCTGAAGGACTTCCATCATGGGGAGCTCTGCCTCATCCCGCTCACCCAGGCAAAAGCTTACCAGGCCCCACCACTGTCCGCCAGTTGCTCCCTTAAGGACTTTCATCATGGGGGAGGCTGTACTTGACCTCACTCACCCAGGCAGAAGCTCTCCAGGCCTTGCTGCTGTCCACCCCAGTGCTCCCTTAAGGACTTCTGTTGTGGTGATCTCTGCCTGACCCCCCTCACCAAGGCAGAAGCTCACCCAGTCCTGCCACTATCTGCCTCTGTCCCCCTTCCAGATGTCCCTACCCCTTCACCCAGGCGGGAGCTGTCCTGTCCCAATCACTTTCCACCTCTTTCTCCCTTAAAGACTTCCATCAGGATGGACACCCTCGGGCTTCCACTTCTATCCAGGGAAGAGAGCTTTTTTCCAGGGTTACATATCTCCTGACTGCTGCCAAATCATGCAGTACTGTGTGTGCTCTTGGAGCATCTCAAGGGCTCTTCCCAGCCTCATGGAACTCTGCTGGGCCATGAAGCTTTAGACAGTCCCTCATTCAGACTTCCATGACACCGGTTCTCCCCACTGCCTTGCCACTAGGGCTTTCAGACTCGTAGGGGAGATGGCCCTGGGTCCCCCCATCTCTGCACATTTTGTGGCACACATCATTCTCTCTCCCCCTCACTGTGCCAGATGCTGACAAATGTCCATCACTTTGAGCCTCCTGGCATGTGGCCTCTTGCCTCTTGGGTGGTACTGTTCACAGTGTGGCATCCCCACAGTGCCAGGTGAAGGACGGGAGGCCAACCTGCCGGCCATGGTGCAAGATGACATGGCAGCCCAATCTCCACTCCCATGGGGGTAGAGAGAATGGGATTGCAGACCTGCCTTCCCACAGCGGCTCTCAAGTGTCACAGTTTAGGTCATGTAACAAAATGGTCACCTTGCCCAAGCCCCTGCTTACATTTATCAAGGGTAGCAGAACTTGTCGGAGATTTGGGATGTATGGCTAGGCTTAAAAAGGCCATTGTGGTCATTAGCCTAGTAAATATCTATGAACACCTTTATATTAAAAAAGATGTGTTCAGCGTTCCATCTACGGACTTTGTTATGGTAATATCTGAAAATTCAATACAGGCTTCTAATACTGTAGTTTTAAAACTTAGCAAAATCTAAAGTTATCATTAAATATTCAACAAACAAATTTAGTTAATTTACAGAACCTCAACATAACAAAAATATGTCATACACAAACCTCTTATAAAATAAAAATTAAATGTGAATATTCCTTCGAGAACCTCTTTACCATACACACATAACTAAATTAGCATGAGTGTTAGCTCCAGATGTACCCATTGCTGCACCTTGTTTCTATACCAAGAAACAACATAAAAGTGTTCACGTGTATCTTTGTGTAAAAAGAAAAGTTTGTTTTGTGGCATTAGACAGGATCTTTAAACTGAAGCCTCATCTGCCTCAGTTTGTGATAGCTCAAGTAGATGTGAAAGAGCCCTCAGCATTTAACAAAAATAGTAGGGAAAGTTTCCCAGTGCTCTGGCCACATTTCCTCTAGCTACTATGAATACCATTTCTGGTCTCCCCTGAAAAGAGACCATTGGTCTACTAGGGACTAACCTTGTCAATAAAGTGTAAATAAATAAAACGCTCAGATAACATATATTTTAGTTGAAGAGTCATGGTCATGGCCATAGTATGCTTTTCGCATAGTGCAAAAATAAGATGTTTCACATTTTGAGTGTTCGTCAGACATTGCTACAGTCTTTACTCCACACTGGCCTCCTAGCAAGTTGAGACCTACATGGGGGTGGGAGGGATCATCAAGCTTAGAAGTAGCATATCACTGCATGCATGGGCACGAGAGCCCAATTTATCTATGTGAGTAGACAAGAAGGAAAATATAAAAAATAAATTAATTAAAATAAAAGGTAAGCTATGTATATAGGGCTAGTCACAAATGACAAGGGCAGGGTTACTGCAAGAGAAAGGCAGAATCCAAAGAGTAGAAGAATTGGGAAAAGATGAAAAGTATATTAGAAAATGATTAACAGCTACTGCTAGTGAATGACAGGTGCTGGCTCTGGCTGCACTCATTATGAAGTGCAGTACGTAAACAACATGTCTAAAGTATCAACAGCACCTGTCCAGAGTACATCTGCAGTGTGAGGAAGGCAGGGTTGCCGCTGCATTTCAAAGATTGTTTATGTCTCAGCAAAACAATGCAGCTGAATAAGAAATAACAACAATAAGTAATGTCTGTACTGGAGGTGGGTGGTATGGTAACTGACGAAGAACGTGCTGCTAACTAAACTGATGGGCTATTACAAGCTCAGATCTATGCCTTGTCCTCTGTAGCACAACCATTTTAGTAACACTACTCCTTTCCAGGCTGCCCAGGGATACTTTGCCTTTCATATTGTACTACCCTCTCATGGTAGTTACTACTGTATTCTCAAACAGTTTAGTAAAACATTGCAGAAGTACCTAGAACTGAGCTGCTATCCTGCAACTGTTATACCACCACCTTCTTAACAGTATATTAACAGATGGCCCTTTGGGCACTTCTTAAGACTATAGTCAGATATGGTCCATTTGGTCACTTCTTAAGAGTATATTAAGATATGGCCTATTTGCTGAATTTAAGACGTCTAAAAGGTGCACCTGCTGACAAGCCAAGAAATCAAAATATTGGGCTTCAAGTTAATGAACACAAGTGATTTTGTAGGGAAGTAGACCCCCCACCTAATCCCCCCCCACACACACACACACACACACTCTCTCTCTCTCACTCCCTACTACTTGTACATATTAACTGTGAGATCACAGTATCATACAGAAAGGCAAACAGTTTCATCTCTATACAGAGCAGTCAGCGAATGCACTTGACAGGACAGAACATAATCTAATTTGACACATGATCTAAGTGAAATGTGAGAAGAAAAATTAATTTATGAGTATCTCAGCAACCTGAGCCTCCAAACCACACAAACATACCTCTCTGTCCCCACTGTCTGTCAGGCATCAGCCCACTCAATGGCCAGATGACCTATTCATTCCCCTCCACTATGACAAGGATCAGCTGGGAGGGGCCATCATTCAAATAGCCATCAGGTTTGAGGTTTTCATCTTTAGTTTCCCCCATATTTATCAAACCCATCTGATGAGGTGTAGAGGAAAGACATGCAATTTGATGACAGCATAGGATGTCCCTTCATTTCCACAAGGGGCATTCTCTTCCAGGCATCCTCCCACCAGGACATGAGCTGTCAGCTTCCTGATCTTAACTAAAAAATTAAAGCAACCCAATGTGCCACTCCAAGTATGCATAACCCCTGGCACAGGTTCACTAGCTATGCCCCTTTCTGCCCAGACTATAAGGTAGTATTTGAGGGATATAAAGAATATAAGGGAAGACAAAATGATTGCTTTACATTTTAAAATGCTACATAATAGTGATATTACTTTATTACAGGGTACAATTTTAGAAAGAGTGGAATGTTTACATAATGATAAAGATGTTTTGAAGCATAAGTTATTGCATAAGGAAAGAATTGAATTTTTAAAATATAAAACATTGCTGCCTAAAGGCTTAAACAATGAGTTGAATTGGAAGTTTTTACTTTAAGGGAGCAATTTATTGCTTAAATTTTAATCGAATGTAATTAACTATGTGGTATATAAAAATGTGTGTATTTTGTTGAGTGTTTGTTATTCCTTGAAGATGGAGACACCGAAGTGCTTGAATAAAAAACAGAAATCTTGCTTTGCTGTTTGACTTTTTGTTTACCACAGTCGGTGTTTTTTTTTGGGTCAGAGTTGTTTGTGTTATATTGGAAGGAGGAAGGAGAGAGTTTTTGCAATTTCCATTATAAGGTAGTACCAGCTGCCCCCAACCACTACTTATAGGTTCATAGGTGTGTACTAGGCTAATGGCCCCGGAGCCTTTACAAGCCTAGCCCATAGGATTAACCTGACCTTAGTTCCCAGTGCCTTTGTCAAGTAGGGCCACTGCAGTGATCCCTCAGGGTGATTTTTTTATTTCCCATCCACTCATCAAGATTTCTCTTGAAGAGGGCCAGTGAGGTGCTCTGCTTGACGGGTATGAGAAGTCTATTCCATAGCATGGGCAGTCTCTGGGTTATGAACCTGTCCCTCCAGCATGTTCTGTTGATTGTGGTAATGAGGTTGAGGTCTCCGGAGCGTGTGGTGTGGAGGGATTGGGATTTCTTTAGATGTAGCATTTCTAACAGAGCTGGGTCAGACATGGCTTTGTAAATCAAGCAGAGATTGCCTCTAAGTAGGCGAAATGAGACAGAAAATAGTTGGAGGTTTTTGAGTCTGTCCATATAGAACAAGTGTTTAAGGGCTAGGACTCTCTTTGTGAAGTACTTTTGCGGCCTCTCCAGTTGTTGCAGGTGTCTAGTGAGGTACATGCCAAATGGGGCATTGTACTCGATGATTGGCCTAATGAGGGAAGAGTAAAGGGAGACAATGACCTCTTTCTTCCTGGATGCAAAACCCTTAGTAATGATATGTACCACATAGAAGGACTTTTTGACCACAGTGGCAATGTGGTGGTCAAAAGAGAGGTTACTGTCAACCTGTGTTTCCAGATCTCTTATAATGCCTTCTGTATTCAGTGGACTGCCATTAATGTGGTAATTCAAGGGAACTGGGTTTTTCATTTTTTGGCATTGAACTTAAGGCCATGGTTCTGACACCAGTCATTGGTCTCAGTGAGGCCTTTCTGTAGGATGTCAACATCACTTGGGGAGTTAATAATAGCTCCCAACTTGCAATCGTCTGCAAACTTTTTCAGCCAGAGTCCCTTTGTGTTGGCCTGGACTTCAGAGAAGTAAATACCAAACAGAAGAGGACCCAGGACTGAACCCTGTGGGACTCCACTCGTGAGTGGTCGGCAGTCTGACTTGGAGTCAGCTACTTTCACACTTTGGGTTCTATCTGTGAGCCAGTTTGCAACCCACCTAGTAATATAGGGATTGATGCCCAGCTTAGTGAGTTTTTCTATGATTCCTGAGTGGGGAATGGTATCAAAGGCCTTGGCCAGATCAAGGCAGGCTGTATGAACCACCTTGCCTTCATCCACAGCTCTGGTGACTGACTCAAAGAAGTCGACCAAGTTGAGCAGGCTGTTTACTACTGGTATTGTGACTGGTCCTTTAGGGGGGATAGAGGGGATAGAGGGGTAAAGTTGGCACTGAATCTATTGGCCAGTATATTGGCAATATCGTTTGGCTCGGTATAGGAGGTACCATTGTGCAGTAGCTCAAAGCAAATCTGGGTATGGCCATGGAGATTCTTTACATAACTATAGAAGGCCTTGTGGTTGTCTTGCTAGCTTTGGAGGATTTGATGAGGGATCTCAACTTTTTGTTGAGGCTGATAAGGGAGTTTTCCAGTCTTGAGAATTCACCTTATTCCACATCAGTTTCCTCCTCCTGTTGTAGAGTTTGTTTATGGTGGGGGACCACCAGATTGGCTTCCTTTTTTTGGAAGAGAGCGTCTTGGTACTATTGGGTATGGCGAGAGCCATGCATTTGTGTACGTATTCGTACAGTGCATTGGTGTATGATTCAGCAGTCATGCAACTATTCTCCATTTGCATAGGTACCGTGAAGTTAGCCACTTCTGTTTTTAGGTGCCCAAAGTTAGCTTTGGGGAAGTTTTTCATGGTGGTTACCTTTGTGGGTGGGTGGAGGGGAGTGTGGATTTCCAAGGTGATTAGTTTGTGGTCCGATCTAACCAGGGAGGAGTTGACTATTGGTGTAGAGCAACGGTCGCCTATGTTAGTAATAACTAGGTCAAGGATGTTGCTACCTCTAGTAGGGGGTAAGAATGAGTGGGTCCAGGGCATTGGAATTAATGAATTTCAGGAAATGTTGGGCAAGTGTATTGGTACATGAGTAGTTTTCACACTTAATGGAGGGGTAGTTGAAGTCGCCCAGTATGACAGTCTTGGGTTGGACCGTAACATTCTCCAGGGTGCTTAGGAACGTGGAGTGTGAGTCTTGGGCCATGGTTAGGGACCTATAGCAGGATACGACTTGAATCGTCATCTTACCCAATGTTAGCTGCACCTGAAGTATCTCAGATGCATTATGTTGGCCTACCAGTCTGGAGGTGCACGCATCCTTTATGAATATGGAAACACCAAACCTTTGGAGCTTCGGTCCAAGTTCTGTGGCTGAAAGGTGTGGAATGAGTTATGCAGGGGTGCTTTCTGCTGCCTTGATCCAGGTCTCTGTTATAGCACAAATGTCGATGTTCTCCATTCTAAAGAGTGCTTTGAGTGAGAGCATTTTGAGATTTAGACTTCTAGCATTGAGCAGCATAACCCTCAGATTGCATTTGTTTGTAGCTGTTATGGTGGTAATTTGGTCTTTGGAATACCACCTAAAAAAGGTACTATAGGGGTGGCAAAAGTCTTGACCAGTATCCGGAAGCCCAGGGGTGACAGATGCAGGACATATCTGGCAAAGCATTGAGGTCTGTCAGTCATGTCATCCCATGCAGACAGATACTGGATCCCCTTAGAATGACACCAGAAACTTAGCCAATTGTTGAAATCAATCATTTTCTGCTTGTACTGTGGTATCATTCTGGGTGATGGTAAGATGCTGCTCAGGTCTAGGATCATACCCACCTGGGCTACATAATCCAAGAGCTCCTCCATGTCTCTTTTCATGTAGTCCAGGGAGGTACACATCAGGTCATTCACACCTACATGTACAGCGACAGAGTCATATTTGTACCTGTTGTTGAGGGACTTGAGTGCATGCATTATGTGGTGGATTCTGACAGTTGACAGGCAGCTGACTGTTACTTTCTCCTTATTCAACCTAGTGAGTGGGATATCAGTGTGCCTCACTATCAAGTCACTTATGACTAGTGTGTTGGGCATGTTGTTTTGCCTTAGGGGCTTTGCTTGAGTGGCACACTGTTTAAGAGAGTTATGTGTCTTGTGATTAGTGTTGTGTTTTGGTGATCGAGTGCATTTCTGCCTTGGAGGACTCTGCTGTTTGGGTAGATTTTTATTGACAGCCTCCGCGAAGGTGGGTGTGTGGTTTGTGTTTTTATGTGAAGGCAGTGCTGGTGTTTGTTCTGGAGGGCTATGTGTTCCATGTGGTGTGGTGCAAGTGTTGACCTTCTCCTCTTAACCAGCTATTCCGGGCTTGGCTGGAGAGTGCATGGCTTTCAATTTGGATATATAAGTGCATCTCTCACAAGTCTGAGTGCTGGCAGGTAAGAGGACATGGTTGTCAGTGTACATGAGGCAGTTGCTACATTGCCTCAGGATGCCCAAGTTCACCAGGTTAATATGAGAAAGCATAGGGAACTGACCTTTAGACATGCCTGGAGGGGTGGGCAATAATAATAAGTACTGGAGCTGTTTCCTTGTAGAACATTTAGTGCTGGTAGCACTTTTGTGTGCTACAACAATTGCTACAAGAAGTCTGGTAAAGTGCTAAACTAATAAGCTAGTAAAAGTGCAGGAGAGGAGAGAACTAGCAGATCTAAGGGAAAATTGAAGAGCAGACTTTGGCACCACTCAGAAGCTTACAAACAGTCCTGGATATAGCAAATCTGTATCTGGACTAGACTAGTTACAGGAAAGGTGGGAAACAAGTGCAAATGCGGGCTTTTAAACCAGAAAATTGAAAGAGATGGAAAAACTGCCCAAACGACTAATAAACTACAATTTCTGGACCAGAAAAGTACAGTTGTGTACACTTACCATAAATGTAGATGTTCAAGTGTATTCACTGTTGCAGTCATTACATTTGGGTAATCCTGCTGGCAGGTTGCCCTCAGTCAGCCTGAAATCCAAAGTCTTGGGTCCTGTGTCAGCTGCTGTCGCCCCTTCCCTGACGTCAGGTCGTCAGGGGTATAAAAGAAGCAGCCAACGCCATTTTCTTCAGTTTTTCTTGCCCCAGATGTCAGGTGCCCCCTAAAAGGGTAGCCAAAATTTATATATATAAAAATACATGCACCAATATAAACTTTACCTTCATCTACAAGCAAATACACCACATAGGTTGTATAAATCAGAGAAGGAAAGACAAGTTCCAGCAGAAAAAAGGGGGATGGCGGGTGAGTAACCTGGACTGCAACAGTGAATACACTCGAAGATCTACATTTATTGTAAGTGTACACAACTGTACTATGTTCTTCATGTTTCACTGTTGCAGTCATTACATTTGGGTAGAGTCCCAAAGCTATGGTTGGGAGCCTGGAGCTAAACAGCATTAGGAGCGGCTAAGAGGCCCTGCAGAACTGCAGTGGCAAAGCCTGCCCTGGATTTAGATTAGAGTGGCAGATGACAGTGCTTTGTAAAGGTGTGCACTGAACTCCAAGTAGCAGCCTCTAAAATGTCTTTGGTTGGTACTCCCCTGAGAAAGGCTGCTGACGTGGCTACAGCTCTGGTTGAATGTGGCCTAATGCCCTTAGGCATTGGCTTGCCATGTTGAAAATAGCAGAAATTAATGCAGTGGCCTATCCACTTTGAAATGGACTGCTTTGAGATAGCCTTTCCTTGTGATCCTGCAGCATATGCCACTAGTAATTGCTCTGTCTTCCTGAAAGCTTTGGTTCTGTCCAAGTAGAATCTAAGCTGTCTGTGTACGTCCAAGGAATGTAGAATTCTCTCCCCCTTGTTCTGTGCATTTGGATAAAACATTGGCAGATGAATAGTTTGGTTAAGAGCCACACTGGACACCACTTTAGGCATAAATGTTGGGTTTGTCCTCAGAGAAACCCTGTCTGGATAAAACATGATAAAAGGTTCCACAGCCATGAGTGCCTGTAGCTCTGAAACTCATCTTGCAGAAGTTATTGCTAGGAGCAGAGCTGTTTTCCAAGATAAAAACTTTATATCAGCAGTAGCAGCTGGCTCAAAAGGAGGCAGGGTTAGTTTTTCCAAGACATAGTTGAGGTCCCATGCAGGTATTGGTGATCTCCTTGGAGGCCTTAAATTTTTGGCTCCTCTGAGGTACTGCTTTAATAAAGGATGAGAAAAGATTTGTGGCTCTGTATTGTAATGAGCCAAAATAGCAGAGGCATGAATTTTAATTGATGAAAAAAATAGGCCTTTGTCCAGCATCTCAGTTAAGTATTGCAAAATCTGAGGGATATTTGGTACAGCTGTATCATTTCCTTGTGCCTGGTTCCAAGCACAGAATCCTTTCCATTTTCCAGCATAAGATTTTCTAGTACTAGGCCTTCTGGCTTCCAAAATGACATCCATCACAGCTTTACTGAGAGGTGTGTTTTGTATGATTACATTATCCGCCATGCTGCCAGGTTTAAAGTCCTGAGTTGGCTGTGCAGGATCTGATAATTTTGCTGGGACAGTAGATGGGGTATTTGAGGTAAGGTCCAAGCTGGGCATTGAGACAAATTCCTTAGGATTGGATACCAGTACTGGCGGGGCCGGTCTGGGGCAATCAGTATCATCTTTGGCTTCTCCAGTCTGACCTTTAGGAGTACCTTGGGGAGGAGTGACAGTGGAAGAAAGGCATATACTGATAGGTTTTTCCAGCTGAAAGATAGGGCGTCCATTTTCCATGCTTGTCTATGATAAGTCCTTGTGCAGAATCTTTTTAGTTGGTAGTTGTGAGGGGAGGCAAATAGATCTATGTCCGGGCATCCCCATTTCCTTGTTATCATGCTGAAGACTTGTGGATCCAGCTGCCACTCATGGGGATCCATGAGGTTTCTGCTTAGTTCATCTGCCAGAGTAATTTCCTTTCCTGGCAGGAATTGTGCCTGCAGCTGTACTTGGTAAGTCAATGCTGTGTCGCACAAAGTTATGGCTAGTCTGCAAAGGGGGTAAGAGTGTGTGCCCCCCTGCTTGTTTATATACCACATGACAGTAATGTTGTCTGTCTTTATCAGTAGTTGTCCCGGATGAAGTAGGTCCTTGAAGGCTGTCAGGGCATTTTGAACAGCTAGCATCTTTGTTTGACTGATATGTAGATGCATTTGGTTTGAGGGCCATGTGCACTGAATGCATCTTCCTGCCATGTGGGGCCCCCAGGCATAATCTGATGCATCCGTTGTTAGTGTCTGCCTGACTGGGGTAATGTGAATGGCTGTCCCTTGTTCTGGTGACAAGCCTTCGCCCACCATTGAAACTCCTGTTGCAGGCAGGGAATGAGAGTAATCATTGTCTCCAGGCTGTGGCAATGTTGAGTCCAAACACTTTTTAGGTACCATTGAAGTTTCCTCATATGCAGTCTTGCATATGGAATTAGTAGGATGCATGATGCCATGAAGTCCAAAGCCTGCAGAATTTTTCTTGCAGATAACTGGGCTTTTGTTGCCAACATCTTGAAATAGGTAGTCAGTTGCCTTTGTTTGTCTGGCGTGAGATAAGCCATCTGGGCAGTTGTATTTAAGCTTGCACCCAGGAATATTATCTCTTGAGAGGGTACTCGTTTTGATTTCTTTTCATTGACTGTGTACCCTAGGCATGTTAGAAGTCTTTTCACAAATGCCAGATGCTGTACAAGAATGTCCTTGTTCTCTGCTTGAATTAGACAGTCGTCCAAGTAAGGATATATTTGTATTCCTCTTTGTCTGCAGAATGCAATTACTGGTGCCAGGCACTTTGTAAAGACCCTGGGTGCAGTAGATAAGCCAAAGGGCAGTGCAGAGAATTGGTAATGCATTGAGCCAGTCTTGAATCTGAGGTATCTTCTGCATGATTGTCTGATTGGGACATGCAGGCATGCCTCTTTTAGGTCTAAAGTCACAAGCCAAGCATTCTTGCCCAGCATGGGCAGAAGCTGCTGCAAAGTTAACATTTTGAATGTTGGTATATCCAGGAATGTGTTCAGAATAGGTAGGTCCAGTATTGGTCTCCAGGCCTTGTTCTTTCTGGGTACCAAGAACAGTCTTGAGTAAAATCCTTGTTCCTGCTCTTGCTCTGGTACTTGTTGAATGGCCCACATGTCCATGAGGGATGAGACTTGTTTTTGTGCCTCTACCCATTGATTTTTTGGCAGATCTCGCCAGCCGTTTGCCTTTGGCAGGGTATGGAAATGGAACTTGTAGCCTTGTGACACTATGTTTAGAACCCACTTGTCCTGGGTTATAATGTGCCAATTTTGAGAAAAAAGTGCTAATTTTCCCCCTAAGGGTGCTGCCAGGAGATAAGTGCTTGGTGCAGGCAGGGGGAAGTCATTGGGACTGTTTCCTGTAAGATTGTGATTTGTCTTCTCCAACTTTGGAGGTAGAAACACCCCATTGCTTTGACCTGTATGAACCTTGCGCCTGGGATCTGCCTCTAGGGTGTCTGGATCTACCCATTTGAGGTCTGTCTGACACAGGAAAGGACCAATTCTTTGTAGGCCAGTGTCTACTATACCTAGGTGGCTGTACTTGTAAAACATCTTTGACAGTTTGCATATATTTAGCTTTGTCCTCCATTTTCTTCAACACCTCTTCTGCCTTAACACCAAACAAAGTATCATGCTGTAAAGGTGCATCTAATAATTTAACTTTCATATGATCAGGCAGATTTTGTTCCTTTAACCAAGCATGCCTCCTAATTACAGAACCCGTAACTGCGGCCCTACAGGAGGCCACCAAAGAATCAAAACCACATTGCAAAGTATGTTTTCCAACTTGTTCAGCTGCATGCAATAAATCCTGCATTTTCTTGTTTTCTGCACATTCAGAGTTTAACAACATTTTCTGTTTAAGCAATGCCATGACATGTTGCTGATATTTGTGCATATGAAACTGGCAGTTTAAGGCCCTTATAGCCAAAGTAGCAGATGTGTAAACCTTTTTTCCCCATCTAGCCAGTGCCCTAGAATCTCTGTCAGAGAGGGTAGGGTTTTTTGCAGCAGAAGCCTTAACTCCTTTGGGACCCTGTGAAATAGTCTCTGGGTCTGCAGCAGGGTTTTTAAAAAGGAATTTATGAGAGTCAGGAACCCTGTAATATCTATCAGGCTTAACAGGAGCTGGAGGTAAGGAGTCAGGGGTAAGACTAGACTCCGAAAACATATAATCTACAATGTCTAACACAGGTGGAATGGCTAGAGGCCTGTGTTGAGGAAGTAAAAGGAAATCTTTGAGCCACTTTTTAGATTCTGAAAAATCTTGGCTCTCCCAGCGGAAATGCTCCCTCATGGTATGCAAGGTTTCCCCAAAAGAATAGTCCTCTGGAGGAGAAGCTGAAGGTATAGATTCTTCAGCATCAGAATACTCATAAGGGGGAAGAGAATATTCCTGATCAGAAGAGGAATCAGAAGAAAGAGAAACCTGATCTGAAGATTCATAGTCAGTCTCTTGCCTAGGCCTCTTAGGAGGGGGATGGGAACCCCTAATCAAGGTAATCAAGTCCATTTTGAGCATCTGTTTTTTGGGCATAGAGGCCTGTCCATGTGGCTCTTGAGTTTGTTTCTTTGCTTTAGAAGGTGCTTTAGTCTTTGCCTTTGAAGCTGAAGTCGGTTTAATGTAAAGATGTTTAGATCTGAATACACCCTCAGAAGCCGGTGCCTGCTCAGCGGCTCTGGACCCATCTGAGAGAATAGTATCCGAGGCTCCAATACCTTGAGTTTCCAGCAGCATGGCCGACTCCACGTGGGAGCTGGTAGCGGCCTGCGACTCTAAAGTAGCGGGCGTCAGGGGCTGCAAAAGCGCCTCACTGAGAACCGGTGAACCAGCGACTGGCTTAGGAGAAGCTTTGTCATCGGTTTTTGGACTCGGTTGTTTATCTCTCTCCTTTTCTTTGCATTTTTTGTGAACTCCGGTAGTCGGATGGCTTTCCGCCGACATTTCTGGATAATTAAACCAGCATCCAAAGTAGTTTAAAGCAAAATCATACCGACGCTTAATAGTGCACTGGTTAAATCTAGCACAAAACCGACAACCAGAAACGTTGTGATCAGGGCCTAAGCAAGGAATACAGTAAGAATGAAAGTCCTTATGAGGTATTTGCTTTCCACAAGAAATACAATTATTTACTTTTTTTTACATCGGTCTGGCACAAGAAAAAAGTTTCCCCAATGGGGTACTTAGCTTTATTGAAGACTTTGGATCTGAAATTCGAACACGAAAATCTCAGGAGTCGGCCGACCGGCACTTGCAAACTGCTTCTGCTTCGGGTACCGCACAGCAAGAAAGACTGAAGAAAATGGCGTCGACTCCTTCTTTTATACCCCTGATGATCTGATGTCAGAGAAGGGGTGACAGCAGCCGACGCAGGGCCCAAGACTTTGGAATTCAGGCCGACTGAGGGCAACCTGCCAGCAGGATTACCCAAATATAATGACTGCAACAGTGAAACACGAAGAACATCCATTCCTCTTGTGGTAAATAGGCTATCTAGTGCTTACCACTCCCAATGATAAGCTAGAAGGCTTCCCTCCAACACAGAAAAGCTTAGGGAGCTCAGAAGCTTACATACAGTCCTGGATACAGCAAATCTGTATCTATCAGCTACTATAAGGCCCTTCCCAAAGGGTGACCAATTCTACTGTGTAATGTTACTATTATCCAAATGGTAAGTGTGACCAAGACTTTCAAGGCTTTTTAGGAATGGCCTGTACAGTGTATGCAAGTACTTTAAGAGCTGAAATATCGCTAAACAAATCAGCCACAATTAAAAGGTTTAAATACATTTAATAATAAATAATAAAAGAACCAGACAATATTCAATAACTCAGCACAGTGACTACAGAGTTCAGAATCACAGGAAATATTTTAAAACAACACTGCAGGACAGTCTTAAATAAATACAGAAAACATCTACGCTAATGTTTACTATACTCCTATCTATATCTATAAGACTCTTTTCCCCAGTTACTTACTATTACCAAGGCAGATGTACTGAAGATGGATGGTTCCAGGTCCAAAGACAAATAAAAAATGCACAGACTCACACTCTGAGATAATTCTTAAATTAATAATATACATTACTGCTGGGTTAGCTGGGATGACATGACTCTTTGTCACCTGCCTTCAGTTCTCTGTGAAAAACACCTATCTCTCAGATGTGCAGCTGCTAGGAAGTCACAGAGCAATAAAACACTTTACATTTGAAACCTAGTAATATTTCTGTTTCAAAACAATAGGAAAGACTCTAACGCTAGATATTGTGTCTGCTCTGAGCTGAAACAGAGGTACCAAAATCGTAAAACAATTTCCACTTATTTTCTTGAGGTTTTGCAAGTTAACTCTGTAATGTTCCATCTTCTACCATTAAAACATAAATTTGCACAGCCATATAGTTTACATCCATTTCTGTTCTTTCCCAGTAGGGTACACTGTGTATTCTTGAAGCTCAGTACATAATATGTAATTCTCTTACATTTGTAAAACAAGCATATGAATCATATCACTTTTCACAAATGACATATGATAACTTACAAAATTCCAGACAGCTGAGATGGCAGTGTTACATCTCTATACAAATCATGTTGATATTTTCAAGTGACATACAATTATTTACAAAATTCTAGATAGCTGGACTCCCAGTATCACACCATCTTTCATTTTTTACCTACTTCCTAACCACAATGATATTTACAGTTTTATTTTCAGTTGTAAAAAACTTGAATGCTACAGAGCTTTAAGTACAAGAAGCATATTTCCGATACATACACAGAAATGAAAAAGGCATAACTGTAGAAGTTTAAGCCCTTGGACTACTCCTTATCATGTTTCCTAAGCTGCCTATTCCCAGTATCAAATGATCTTGTTGTTTTTGGTAGCAGAGCCAAAGTCTGATAACTTTTGTTCCCACATAACAGCACACCAACAAGCATGGCAAGTAACAAGCCTATACTCACGTCATCCACTACGCTATAGTACATAACTCTATACTAACAACCTACAGGCGTTGCATTACACTACACTAATATATTTTTAATTTACTTTAAATTTATCATGCAATACTTATAAGATCTATATATAATGCTATATTGTATACCATGCTGTATCATGCAGTGCTATACTAATATAGCGTGTTGTGTTATACTACCAAACTGCACTATATTAATCTGCCTATAGTTACACTACACCATACTATATTATATTATACTATACTAGAGAATATAGCAAGTCTCTGATGGCAATTTGGGTGAGTGCTTACACTATGAGACCGTTACTCTGAAAATGGCTTTTAGCACACTGTGAATTTGACCGTTTCCCCATTACTGTATGTGTCAGTTACAATGTGTATATATACAATTTGTATACACAGTTTAAATGTGTGTCAGGGTTCCCCCATATTAATGGGTGCAGTGGGCCTTCCCCTGCAGAAAACACTGTCTCTGATTTGTAGAAAATGATTTTATGGATAAAAATTTCAGAATTTTGGGATTCCCAGTAGCAGGATTCCTACCATGCAATGTCATTCCATACCATACCATGCCATTCCATATCATACCATCCTATACCATACCAAGTGCCAATGGCAAGTATTATGCATCCTGACTGGTCAGGACTGACTCCAATGGGAATGCCTGAGGAAAAAAAATGCAAAGGGCAGGAAGAAGTAAATCCTGCACAAGTCCCAATCTTGATCACAATTACAGTTATGACACCATGCCAAGACAGCTCAAATAATGTTCATTTATATTTTTTCTAAGTCTTGTTAGCATTGAACAGGTACATTCCTGTATGATTCAGTGTTTTCATAACACAAAACATCTATCAGATTCAGAAATTGTTAGTTTCTGCATAAATGAACCACCAACTTCTCTTTGACTAATTGTACTTTGCTTAATGGAATAAGTACACTGCAGTAAAATCATGTGTGCCTTTGTTGTGAAACTGGCAAATTTTTCAAGATATCTTGGTATTTGTGAGGCAAAAGGAAGACAAGCTGAAATAAAAATACATCACGTTTGTGATGACTGATGTTTCAAGACAACAATGGCAGCATGTAAACAATTAATCTAAGTGTGGTAACAGAATCCATGTTTTGCTTTGGTGTGTTACATGGTTCTTTTGTCTTCAACAGTCCAGCTGCAAGTTGTGCAGAGGTTCTTGGTTGTTAACTAGAGGTTATGGAGACAGAGCCTCCTGGCAGCTAATTCAGTCATTCAAGCTGTACCTGCAACGTTAAGAGTAATATTGTAATGAAGATGCAGCCTGTGGTATAACATTGCTTAAATGTGAATTCCAGTTAACATTACAATTTCTCAGTCACAAAATTGTCCATTTCAAGTTTCTTGCTACCTGGTATACATGCTTACCTTGATCTATATCAAACACATCTACAGTTTTCATAAATTTGGGCCGCCTATAGGTCCCTCCCTGCCGTAGACCTCCCAAGTTGTACACATTATTTTCAGTCATCACAAAACCAGTGAAAATCCTTTTGCTGGGTATGTTGGGGAACTTTGCCCAAGAGCGTGTTTCTGTGTCAAAAACTTCGGAGGCATTCACTGCATATTTTGATTGTCGACCCCCTGCCAAAAAACAAGCAGACAAAGTGTCAGTTACTCTTTTGCCTTATTGTCTGCACTTTCAGTGTCTGAAAGAGCTGATGTTTAAAGAAGTATTATATAAATATATGCTGTAAAAGTAAATTACTAGCTCAGCTTGCATGTAAAGGTTTGTTACACTGATATGAGACACCAACAAAAATTTTCTGCGTGCATTTAATAAAGGTTCAGTGCCCTTGGCTTTGGCACCAAGATGCAGGAAAGGTCATCGCTAGACTTGTTAAAACCTACCATTTTTTGCTTCAACTTTTTACTACAAATATTCCAAGTAAATTTGTAGTTTTATTGATCACTGTATTTTACTTCTAGTAAGAGTTGTGCATTTTACAAAAAAAAAAAACATTTTTTCTTCTTAAAATCCAAGATAAGCAGCACATAGATCAGCTTCGACACATATCTGCAGATTTGAAGTTAGTATAAGATCCACTAGGAACGCTAATAAATCTGCACTTCGTGACAGATCCTATTGTTGTGAGTAAGCAGACTGCAAGGCATACACTTTAATTAAATGGGAGAGACACAAGCTTTCTGATGAAAAAAAAAGAAAGAATGTGGTTAATTACGTAGTTTTTGCCTCTATGCCCATTGACCAGGCTTTCCCCAGTTGGGTGTGGCTCATTTGTTCCCAAAGATAGGAGTTTCTCTAAGGATTAGTGCGAGTGCTGTCGGAGGGAGTATCATTCAGCCAGCAATGAGGGTGCTTTATGACTCTCCCCAGCATCCTTGCAGTGAGGGGTATTTGGCAGGAGGAAGCAAGATCTGATTTACTGTGGAGTCTCACAATGGCTTTGCCATGTTAGTGACTGCTTCTGTAAACACAAGAATATGACAAGGTGCTGGCCTGGTGAACCTAACATCCTCTCCTCCTCTGAGGGGTTGTGGCAGTTCATGACCAGATCCATGACACCTTCCATAGCCAGAATAGGCACTTCCCAATAACTGGATTTGGGTTATCTGTACCACAGCTGAAGCTTTATCCATAGCCAGGATAGGCACTTCCCACTAACTGGATTTGGGTTATCGGTACCACAGCTGAAGCTTTATCCATAGCCAGGATAGGCACTTCACACTAACTGGATTTGGGTTATCGGTACCACAGCTGAAGCTTTTTCCATAGCCAGGATAGGCACTTCCCACTAACTGGATTTGGGTTATCGTTACCACATCTGAAGCTTTATCCATAGCCAGGATAGGCTCTTCCCACTAACTGGACTTGGGTTATCAGTACCACAGCTGAAGCTTTATCCATAGCCAGGAGAGGCACTTCCCACTAACTGGATTTGGGTTATCGGTACCACAGCTGAAGCTTTATCCATAGCCAGGATAGGCACTTCCCACTAACTGCATTTGGGTTATCGTTACCACAGCTGAAGCTTTATCCATAGCCAGGATAGGCACTTCCCACTAACTGCTTTTGGGTTATCGTTACCACAACTGAAGCTTTATCCATAGCCAGGATAGGCACTTCCCACTAACTGGACTTGGGTTATCAGTACCACAGCTGAAGCTTTATCCATAGCCAGGACTGGCACTTCCCACTAACTGCATTTGGGTTATCGTTACCACAGCTGAAGCTTGATCCATAGCCAGGATAGGCACTTCCCACTGACTGCATTTGGGTTATCGTTACCACAGCTGAAGCTTTATCCATAGCCAGGATAGGCACTTCCCACTAACTGGATTTGGGTTATCGTTACCACAGCTGAAGCTTTATCCATAGCCAGGATAGGCACTTCCCACTAACTGCATTTGGGTTATCGTTACCACAGCTGAAGCTTTATCCATAGCCAGGATAGGCACTTCCCACTAACTGGACTTGGGTTATCAGTACCACAGCTGAAGCTTTATCCATAGCCAGGAGAGGCACTTCCCACTAACTGGATTTGGGCTATCGGTACCACAGCTGAAGCTTGATCCATAGCCATGATAGGAACTTCCCACTAACTAGATTTGGGTTATCGGTATCACAGATGAAGCTTTATCCATTGCTAGGATAGGCACTTCCCATTAAATGGATTTGGGTTATCGGTACCACAGTTGAAACTTTATCCATAGCCAGGATAGGCACTTTCCACTAACTGGATATGGGTTATCGTTACCAGAGTTGAAGCTTTAACCATAGCCAGGATAGGCATTTCCCGCTAACTGGATTTGGGTTATTGGTACCACAGTTGAAGCTTTATCCATAGCCAGGATAGGCACTTCCCACTAACTGGATTTGGGTTATCGGTACCACAGTTGAAGCATTATCTCTCCATGCCACTGGAGCTCTACTACTTCAGAATATGCTTGGGAATTTAGGCTCATGCACAGCCTGCATTCTCCTCCTATAAGGCTCTTTATGTCAGAAAACTCCCATTATTCATTAAGACTGCCTCTTTCTCATATGACACAAAAGTAATAATACTTAAAAAGCACCAGATAAGATGCCACAATTATATATCCAGGATGCAGTAAACATATATGTAACTATGTCATCACAGGTAATGTCATATTACTGGAATTGACAGACGACTGTAACAAATACAGCAAGAGAAATAAATTAAAATGTGTTAATAACATGAAATATTAATGACATGAAAACTGTCAGGATTTCTCTTATATCAGTATCAGCAAACTATCTATAGGTGGTTGTACAGAAACAACTGCTGGTCTAGGACTTTTTTGAGAGAGTTTAATGAATGCTTGAATTTAGCAGAACTTAAAACATGACCATAGTACAATGAGCTCTTCACTTAACCCTCATGCTTAGTAATTTACTTAATCACAGATCCTACTTAAACCATATCTTAATTTGCACATAGACAATAATCCCGTAACTGGCTTGTATCCAAATGTCCTCACTGCTTTTTAAACCCCAATAGCCTTCTCAAGAATGTGGTTCCACAAATGCTGCCCAGCAATATTCTGAACACGTAAATATCAGAACTATAAATAAAGAATGGGAAATACTGGACTTCAGAATCATGCTTACTTACAACTGCAACTGTTTGTTTTTAATACTATTGATATTGTACATGTATTGGCTGGGTGAGATCCTGGACTGTACAGAGCGCCACTGTGTATCTAAATATGGAGGCTGCTCCTCACCCCCACATTTATGTGACTATGGAGTTAGTGTATGTAATTAAAGGGGTGTGGAGCGACCCCCTATAAAAAAAAATCCTGCATTCCAAGACTGTTAGGGTTGACATTTCTCTTTTCATTATGTACATAAATACATGTTTTGTTTCAGCATTTTCAGTTTCAGTATCTGGTATTTTCCTAGGCACTCATTTTACATGCAGGGAATAAATGCTTCCTTACACTGTCCCTAAATCTTCCATGGCCCACTTCGAAGTATTCTTGTCTTTGTTTTCACTCACCTGTTTTCTGAGAGGTGCTTCTTTTTTGAGACCTGCTGATGCCCTTTCTTAATATCGGCTGGTTGCATCTTCGTTAAAACCAGTGTTGACATATTTCAGTCAACTGCATACACAAGAAATACTGCCCACAGTCAGTCTTAAGTTCTGAAGCAACAAAATGACTACACTAAATAGCTAGTGTCCACACCAGGAAAATTACCTTCTTATTAGTGACTGCACACATTAAAAAGAGGAAATGTAATTGTAGCCATTTGGAGAGATTCGTAAGAAAGAAAAGAGATTAACCTGATACGCTACCGTGAAGCCAAACTAATAATATATAAAGAAAGGAGAACATGGTAATAAAGGAAAAGACTGTAACAAAGAAAATGTCACCATGGAAATGCAAACGTTATCAATTACGCAGTATCATTACTAGATGACCATAGGAAACAGAAGAAATTAACGAAAATCCATTGAAAGATGAGCTAGAATAAAGGTTCAGTGTTAGAACTGATCACAATTTGTTTTATACAAATTCTTGACAAATTAAGATTTTGCACAAACCGAAAAAGTTAGGAGATCTACAGGAAAATACCAAGAAAATAATAAAAAAAGGGTAAAAGCCAAAGAATTTTATAGTGCACTAGAAAAAAACAGTGTAACGACAGCAATATACTCATAACAGCCTCCCTATACCGAGACAAACACACTGGGAACGGTGGGGACATTGATGTATTTATCCAAGATGCCCTCATCTCACTCCAGATTCTACATAATATCAGCCTCAACATTACCGAACCTATGGTCACTCAAAGCCATCTACAACGTCCTTATGAACTTTATGCCCATTTCAGTGTCTCCTGCTTATCATAAACTACCTAAATCACTTGGAAAAAATATCAGACAAAACCAAGATACTGCTCCTATCAACTACACTTCTGTCAAATGTGACCGCTATACAACCAATAATAAGCATTCACAGTGGTTCATATACTTTGTAAGCACCATGTCCTCAGACCACAACCACCACCTTCCTACTAGGGGTGCAAACATTCTTGACTTTGTCCTCGCTAACAGTGACCATGTCTTTATCCGAGTATATATCTTACCTTCTCTGGAGAGATCCAACCATCAAACTGTCATCTTCTCCATCAAATCAACAACACTTCCCCCACTGAATCCTACTACATTTAAAAGATTATCCTGAAGTTAGCCTCCTATTGTTCTCAAATAACTTAGATAAATTTTAATGTGGCCACCCTTCTACTGAACATCTTAACCTATAAATTCTACTCCCATCTAAACTCGGCTGCATTGAAGCATTTGTTCCTTTACACCACAAACATACCACAAACACAACTGAAAAATTGAAGAACAAATCCTTAAGGTGGACATACTACATGCACTGTACAATAGAAAGAGAAAAAAATTACTGACCTTATAAAAATATCCTCCTCCCCTCACCATAAATGATATTTAAAACTGGTTAGAAAAATCTGAATACTCTGTTCAAAGATAAGGCTACCTATGAAAAAGGAATTTCCACTTCCACCAAAGATAAGCAGGTAACTTTCAACTACATCAGGAATCTCAGAAATAATGCTCAATTTTGCTATAAATGAATACCCAATGGCTCCTCTTACTACGATCTTCAGGCCATTACCAACATTTCTGCAAAAAAATAAATAAATAAAAATTTTGCTCTGATTTCACCCTTCATCAGTGCCCGCATTCATAGCTCTCAGCTGTCCAAATTTCTGCAGAATGTTCAGATTTGTTACTCATTTTTTTTATCTGTTTCTCATGAAATTGTAGTTTTTTGGCAAATAATTGGCAAATCAGTGAGGACTAAAGTCAGAAATAATGGCATACATTTGATTTTCAAACTTAATATCCTTCAGAAAATTCATGCTAATGCAAAACTTGTTATTCTATCATCTTTCTAAGTTTGTAAGAGCAATATTTAAAAAGTGTCCCCACATTATTTGTGGCTTTGTCCAGATTTCTTGTTCTAAGAGGTTGAGAGGCATGCCTCCATTATATAATCTGTCTCATACTGTTCCCTATTATCTGTCTCAACTGAAGTCTTCATATCTACCAAATAACAAAAAATTGTTTCCATGGGTCTAGGCAATTTTACCTGACTACTTCCTCATAAGCACCAAATCCAGCTTTGGTCAATACCTCCATAACCTATTTAAACTTGGTCTCTTCACCGGTTATATACCTGATGCTTGGCAAAGTGTCATAGAACTTCCATACACAAGGGAGGTCGCACCACAGACTCATGTATTTAAAGAATTGTAAGTCTCACCAATATCATTTCTAAGGTTGTGGAATATATCACAGCATGTCTCAGAAACCATGACATATGACTAGCATACTGAAAGCATGCCTTTCAGATGTCCAGAATTTCAAAGAATGTCCAGATTTTAGCTCCATATTTTTGCTTTGCTCCTCATAAAATTTATGACTTTTTGGAAAATTATTGAGGAATGAAGTCATTAAATAATGACAAACACTTGAGTTTCTAAATTCATAAGATTCAGTAAATGTATGCTAACACAAAACCAGTTATTCTAGCAACCTTCTTAGCTGTAACAGTAATATTTAAAATCTGTCCCTATTTTGTGGCCTTGCCACCCAGTTACTTTTGGCTTTGTCCAGATGAGAGGGATGACTAAAAGACACAATACCGTATGAAGTCTGATACAGTGGAAAGTGTGCAAACATTACAATAT
>NC_056739.1:297586422-297706422 GCF_019279795.1 Protopterus annectens
GTTGCCTCTGCAGATTAAGCAGTGTGATACACTATAATTCTTCAAATGGGCTCTACATGATTGAATAAATAAGAAAAAAACACCCAGGCTTGACTGGCCCTGATTTCATGCAGAAAGGTAGTTTAGCCTAAGGTGAGTAGTGGCAAATCCTAGGATTCCTATGATAACTGGGTTACACCAGTGTGTGACGACCGTGCCCTGGCCCAGCAATCAAGGAGCCTCATTCCTCACCACTAACACCAGGGAGGTTGTCTCATAGAAGAGAGGAAAGGATAACTAATACACACAGTAAAGTACAATTTCCCTTAAGTGCACACAGAGATCACAGTCAGTCTGGGGCTGATTGCTCCCTTGCTCACCAGGTCCCCAATAAGAGTCCCCACTGGCACAGCTATAGGGTCCAGGTCTCAGCCTAACTGGGCAAGCTAGAACCTCTAGTACCCTCTCTGTCCAACCAGTGCTTCATGTCCCTGCCAAGTAGCTGACACAACACACAAGAGATAAGTATTTATACAACTTCACAGACTCTCCTGGGAAAGGCTGACACAGGTTGTCCAGCTGTGCCCCTTTACCCAGACTATACGGTAGTAATTACTGCCACCACCGAGTTAATAATATCTGCTACTAAAAGGCCCTTAAAAGGGTGTCCAATTATTACTGTGCAATATTGTTATCCAATGGTAATGTGACTATTCAGTATAAGGCTTATTGGAAGGGCTTAGACAGTAAACTCTATACATATATAATATACTCTAAAGCATAATTTATCTCTACATAAACCAGCCACAGGTTGAAGGTTTTCAAAATACTAATAATAAATAATTAAAACACAAGACAAAACTACTACACCACAGAGATATCTAAGAGTTCAGAGATCACACAGAAACTTAAAATAATGCAGTAGGACAGGTCTGATTTCAAAGAAAAATACCTAATTAATCTTTACTAGCTTTAACTATTCCTACAAGAAATTACAGTGCTAAAAACTTACATGTAAGCATAAGTAGAGTGCTGGTAAGTTGGCTATCAAGATTGAAACTCCTATATCTCTCTCTGAGACACAGTTTATAAAACATCACTAACAAACATGTCTCTGGGTCCTCCCCAGATTACATCATTTTTGACACTTGGGTTTTCCCAGTATTCATATTGCATCATCTTGACACCTGCTCTGAGTTCCCAGGCTAATAGAAACTCCATTTACATTATTTAGCAAGCTAACACCTACACAGGAGAATACAACACTAAAAGGCATTTCACATATATACTCTAGCAATTAGTCCTTAGGTAACACACTAGACAGAATGTCTTCAGCCAGCCTAACCGGAACCAACTTTAAAGATCAAAGAATGTCATAAAATCATTTCAATTTCAAAAGACAAATTTAAAAGGCTTGACTTTGTTTTTCTTTACAGCAAGAGGGCAATGTTGTAACAATCTTGAAGTTCACATTTTACAGTGTTTTTCTTTCATTTAAAAACACAAGTCTGTATTTTACATTTATTTACAAATGCCAGAATTATATATCAAATTCTATTTGACTAGGCTGGCAGCCTTCACCCATCTCTCCCCAATCGTCACACAGAGAAAGGAACTAGTCTTACTTACCACAGTGACAGTGTCTCGCTCCATTTCCTCATACATCATATGTTCCTAAACAACTCTGCAGACCTGAAGTACGGCCTTGTTTTATAATGAAAAAGGCTCCATTGTCAATAATCTCATGAGATCTGTCATCTTCCCTTTCTGTGGAAAGAGGAGAAATGTTTTATCTTATATCAAGCTGTTGAATGGCTGCCCAGGCTACAAAATCAAGAAGAATGGGTCAGACATTGCCACAGTGGTTGGTGGATATGACAAGATATCCATGGTGGTCGGTTATGGGTTGTGCTATGCAGCCCACCAGATTAAGGGAAGTGGATAACATTAGACTCAAGAGCAGGACTAGCAGAAATGTACAGAGAAAGAAAGCCATAGTCATGAGAGACTGTTACCTTATAGCAGAGAGACAGCTATACAAAAGCCCTTCATAAAGGAAAACAATTTTTCCTGCAGATTGCAAGCTCCCCACTGCAAGAATGGCTTGCAAACACAGATGCCATAACATCTGTTGCAATACCTCAAACTTTTTGCTGGATGGAAATTGATGTTTTGTACAAGTCAGAAAATTTTAAATAAGTGACAGGTTCTGTTCAATACATTCCTGGTCAGTGTTTTTTTTTTTTTTTTGAGAACTTAAAAACAGTTTTCATGATTTTATGATTGATGTCAATGGTAACTGTGACATTTTGAGGTTTATATATACCAAAAGTCATAAATATATATATATATTTTTAGAAATGTTCATCAGTTTTGATAAGGTAAGGTAAGGTAATCAATTAACAGTAAATCAATTCATGTTAATTTCTTACAGTTTAAATACCCTCTTTATGTAAAGAAAATATGACTGAGAGGTCTAGATTATTAATTTAAATTTTATAGAGCTGTCAAAATTTAGATTCATGTTTAAATAATGGGCTTATGCTGATTTTTTTTTAATGAAGTTGTAAAATATGTTGTGAATAGATGAAAACGGGAGTTCTGTTCCTATTTTACATGAACACACAAAATACACCTACTGAGGAGCCAGAGAAAGCCAACGCCATGTGTCTCACGTACACAAAGGACAGCAGAGGCATGAAGATGCATTTAAAAAATAAGTGGAAAGTTTTGCATGGAAATGAAATCAATTTTTGAGGTTGTAGATTATATGCTAAGATTTGTTCACTAATAGTATGTGACATTTCATTCAAATTGGAACATTCAGGAAAATGTTGTCATTAAGAGCGAATGGAACCTTCAAATGTGGAGGTCGTGCATGTATTTGCACTAATGAAGGTCCTAAACAAACAAATACCATGAAGAGACAGAGCCATTACATAAAAGGTTATTTTACTTGTAATAACTACTTTTTTGTTATTTACTTAGCAAAATGTCCCTTGCATGAACCATTTTACACAGTTAAATGTACTAAAAGGCCAAGGTAATAGGAAACACTGTTATGCCATTAAAACTAAGAACTCAAACAACACTTTATTTAGGCATTCAGACATTATTAAAAGTTTTAACATTTTTTTCCTATTTTCAGACAAAATAAGACTTGGAACAAGGAGCATGAATGTTGAAACCTTACTAAAATATTAAGAGCTAATATGAAAACTTTCATTAAATGTATGTACATTTCCTGAGACCAATGACTTTATTAGTATTAAAAGTGCATTGAAAACACATGTGTATTATATACAATTTTTTTTTAGAAAAATAGTGCCTACTGTCTTTAATTTTGAGGAAGTTTCATCATAGTAAAGAGATGAAAGCGCTTTCCTATAACAAATTGAAATTTACTTTGAGTCTAGCCACCACTTCAGTTTATCTTTTTTGGTTCAAGTTTTAATACTGACATCATTCTTGTTCATTTTTCCACAAATACTTATAGTATGCTGCATTAAAACATTTTCTCAACTAAAGTGGAAAAAAACATCCTACAGCACACTGGAAAAAAACTGAAAAAGTCAGCCAAAGCATTAGATTTATTTTTATACTGTCACATAATTCTCAGTTTTCAGAGGTAGAAAAAAAAATATTTCCAGGTGTATAATGTCACACAGTGATCTACTTTGAATGTATGAACATGGGGTATATGTTGGGCTAACGAGGTCAAAGAAGGACAAAATATTCATGTCCACGGCTAGTGAGGTTTGGCTTTACTGGTCTGAATGTATCCATAAAGACTTAAAAAGAAAAAGTAAAAAGTCATGGACATGCAGAAGCTGCATAGCTGAAACACTTGATATCCTTAAGGGATCATTTGCATATATCCCATGTGCCTCTATTACAGGAGGTTTAAGGTAGCTCACATAAAAACCCAAGCTTTGCTAGACTTTTTGTGTAGTTTTACTAATTCGTTTGTCTGTGTAACCTTTTTACTCTTGGGTTTGGATATTAGTTAGGATATTTTGCAGACACCTTATTGCTTGTTATAGACATCAGCTGGATGTAAAGACCCTGTGTTTCTAAAGCATATGCAGTCTACTTATGCTATGTTGACAAAGTCAATAAGATGGCCAAAACATTCACGTCCACAGCTAGTGTGGTTTGGCTTTATTGGCATATATGTAGCCATAAAGATTTAAAAAGAAAAAGTAAAAAAATAATGTATTTTCAGAAGCCACATTGCTGAAACACTTGATGTCCTTAAGGGGTCATTTGCATATATCCCATATGCCTCTATTACAAGAGGTTCAAGGCATCAAACTGTGAAAACTTTAGCTTGGCTAGGTTTTTCTTGTAGTTTTTTACTCTTTGGTTTATATACATAAAATGCACATGTGCAACTATATATATATATATATATATATATATATATATATATATATATATATATATATATATAAAATATACACACACAATTATATATAAAGTGCATATACACAACACACTCTTACTTCTCAAATGTACAGAATATAAACAAGTTTTATTTATTCTACATACATACACATTTTATAATAAATATATATATATATATATATATATATATATATATATATATATATATATATATATGTATATATACACACACACACACACACACACACACACACACACACACACACACACACACATATATATGGATTCAATTCAGAATCCTGAATTTCCAAAACATCGAATTTCATATGATTGAGATCATATGATCAATGTTTTGGAATATCAAGATTCCGAAACAAATCCAAAAAAAACTTTTTTAAACATTTCTGCAGCACCCCCCTGCACCCCCCCACAGCCCCACTACTTAAATATACCAACTCTGAGATCACACTACAGTGAGGAAAAGGGAAATCTCCCATTCCACGCTGTATGCAGATCTCCGTTCAGAATTTCAAAGTTCTAAAACTTCGATCATATGGCTGTTTCGTGTTAAAGTGTTGGTTTCCTTCAAATATTGTGACTGGTTTATTTTATATTACTCAATTTTCTGTCTATTGCTGCTTTGAAGAGAGTTTTTGTCGAGTTGCAGCTTTGTCTGAATGGAGAATCGCACTAATTTTGATACCAACTGTACAGTGTTACCAGTAGGGTGTGTGTTGAAGGACACACCCAAAGGTTCTTATATCATCAATAATGAAGGAAATGCGAGCTCCATTGCTATGAGTGGAAGAAGATTGATCCTTTTAACCAGCGAAGAATTAATAAAAGGATGCCTAGCCCCACCAGAGAATCCGTTTGGTAACAATGGTGAGCAGCAGTTGCCCATAATATGCAATGTCAGTCATAGTGAAATGGTTGTGAAATTAGAAAGAGATCTTGACAGATTAAAGCGTTTACAATGGGACAATATATTCTTTGAGAACTGTCTTAAAGTTCAAAGAGTCCCCAAGGGGCTGAGAATATTGAAATTACCTGCGAGAGATGACCTACCTAAAGAACTGGTTGACAAATCATTAGAAATAAATCAAAAGGCAGGTATGCAGTACATGGAAGTGCTGCTCAGCCACAATAATGCTAAGGTGACTGAATTGTCTGAAAACGTTCAAACTAACTTTTCCAGAAAACACGTCAGTTGAAAATTTCAACAGCAAAATGTGTGTTATTCAGGACAACTTGAGTAAATTAAATGAAGTATTAAGCAAAAGAAAATTGAAAACATTCAAAAAGGACCAGGTTGAGTATGCTGGGGGAGTGGCTACAGCGTATGGTCTGCAACTTCAAAGATAGGCCCCCAGGGACGTGGTTACGGAAGCGCTAACATTAACAGGAGGGAAGGTAAATGCATTGAGGAGATCTGAGCTTTTACATCACAAAGAAAAAACACTTACAGTGCCTGCTGAAAGTGGAACTAATCACAACATTAAATCAGTTGGTTTGGTTATTGGTACATCTCAACAATCTACTAGCGTGAGTGCAAGTACTGGTTTCCAATCTGGAGATAATGTAGCAGCAGGGACTTCATCACAATGAGCACCGCAGCCAGTTACTCAACAAGCAGTTGATGTGTATCAAAGAATCAATGGCGAAGGAAAATCTTGTGCCCAAGTAACAGCGAGTAGTAGGGGCAATGATCCCTCTAGTCACAATATGCTGCGAAAAAACAGCTTTGTGAAGAAAGGGAAAAAGTGGAAGAATTGGAACAAAGGGAAACAATACTGGAAAACTTAGGTTCGGTTAATTTTAAAATTGTTAACTTGTCCAGTTATTGCTTATCTGATGAGGAGTACCTGGTTTTAAGTAAAGGATGGAACTTTGCACCAGCTCAAAGAGGAAACAAACTGGAAACAATGAGTTAAGAGACTGAGACACTTACACTTTGATTTAATGTTTGATAAACAGGAAAATGTAAAGTTACAGTTTTATAAGCCCAGCTCTTTCAACTCTCCATTGAACAAAGAGCTAGAAATGTTCCTTAATACTTGTGAAGCACAAATTATTGAGATTTTAGATAATAAAGCTCAATATAAATATTATAATTTGCCTATAAATGAGAAAGTGTTTTGACAAGTTAATAAAAAAGGATGATATTTTATTTCAAAAAGCTGATAAAGAGGGATCGCTTGTGGCACTTGACAGGATAGATTATGAAAATAAAATGAGAGATCTATTAGCAGATGAAAAATATTACAAAAAAATTACAACAGAAGAAGTAAAAAGGGGTATATATTTACTGATTTATGTATTGAAGAAAGGTTCTGCACTGGAGAATAGACGAAAGGACTAGAAAAAATCTGTTGAACGTGAACCCTAAGATTAGTCGGAACTTTGGGATACCAAAGATCCACAAGGACTTGCATGAGCCCCCATTAAGACCTATTGTGACAAGTGCAAACAGCAAAACAGAAGGCCTTTCAGTTTTTGTAGACAAATATCTTCAAAAAGTAGTCCCTACGAATTCTACTTATATCAAAGACAGTTTTGACTTTTTAAAGAAGATAGAGGAAATATGTGTAAACTAAAGTGATCTGTTGGTTACATTAGATATTAAATCTTTGTACACTATGATTCCGAATGATGAAGGGATGGAAACAGTGAAAATAGAATTATTACATACTAATATGTTTTCTTCCAACACAGTAGGGTTGTTAATGAAGATGACAGATATTGTCTTGAGTTATAACTACCTGTCCATTTATGAAGAATTATATGTACAAACAAATGGTGTGGCCATGGGGCAGCTCTGGCCCAGAGCTACGCCAGTGTCTTTATGCATGGATGGGAAGTAGCCCACATGTTAGGAATTAGATTTAAGAATTAAATCATCAAAATGTTTAGATTTATTGATGATGCCTTTCTTGTATGGAAAGGAACAAGTTGATGAGTTAGAGGAATTTATAAGCTGTATTAATAGTATGTGTTCATACCTCAAATCCATTCAACACTATGATGATAGATCAATTTCTTGGATCTAACAGTGTACAAAGAAAATAATAAATTAGTGTCTAAAGTCTTTAAAAAAGAAGTGCAGAACAATATGTACTTGCATTATTCAAGTATGCATCCCAAGAAAACTAAGTTGAATGTAGTAAAAGGACAGCTAACAAGGATTAGCAATTTAACTAAGAATGACAAAGACTTTCTTGAAGAAGCTAATCTCTTCTGTAATAAAGTTAGAAAAAGAGGGTACCCAGAAGTAGAAGTTAGAAAGATTTTGCATGATAAAGTAGTAATGAGGGATACTAATGTGGAAGGGAATTGTGATGTTAGAGCTCCTTATAAGTATGGAACTGCTATGGCAGTACAAAACAGTGTGGATTCAACTGTCATTAAGAATATTATAAGTAGAAATTGGGGATTATTTATAGCTAACAGTAAAATAACTACTAAAATAGGAACTTGAGGTGTTGTTTCATATTAAAGTGTTGGTTGCCTTCAGATATTGTGACTGTTTTTATTTTATGTTACTCAGTTTCCTGTCTATTGCTGCTTTGAAGAGAGACATTAGGAAGGTCATAACTGGAAAGTTGCCTGGTTGCTTTGAAGTATGCCTTAAATGTCAGTGCTAGGAAGGTCAGACACTGAGTGCAGTGTAATATGGAGGGAAGAATTAGATGGTGACATTTTTGCACTCTGTCCCTTTTCTCTGACTTTGTGCTACCTCCTTGGCATACAAATTCATGGTAAGTACAAATTTAACTCTTGCCAGTTTCAACTGTGCTTTGCAATATACCAAAATTGCTTTGGCACATTCTTTACCACTTTGTCTAAGCCCTCTTTAAAATCCAGGTGCATTTGTGAGAGCACTTCATAGACAGTCTATGTTCTCACATCCACCCACAGGGCCACATCTCATTAAAGAAAAGTCTACTCCTCCTTTTAGCTTTTTGGTCTTTTTTCTTCCCACATTTCCTTCTTCTACAGACTGTCACTCTCCTTACTGATCTGCCTTTATACATCACCTATATAATACCAAATTTCTATTCTTGAAGGCATCATATCTCCCCTTTAGGTTATATGAAAACTACTTGGCAGGTGGTATCTCATCCAATTCCCACTTACTTATCAGATCAAAAAAATCTAAAAATATTTTGTTTCCTGGTCAGAATCATAACTCTCCAAAAAAAATGATTCTGCCACCAATTCCACTTAAAAACACTTAAAACTTGAAAACTTTAATAGAAATAAAAACAGAACAGAAATTGAAGAGATGAAGTGGATAATGAATTTGCAATCAGATCAGTCACCATTTTATCTTATCATTGTATATTTTATTAAAGTTTTCAAGTTTTTAAGTGGAATTGGTGGCAGAACCGTTTGTTTTTGGAGTTTTATATTGTGATGTGCTCTGCCTTTGGTGACGTTACTTACTTCTTCTTTTTTTTGCCAGAATCATAACTCTCTAAAGAGGTCTTACCTTTCCTACTAGAAAATAAACAGTGTGATTCCTTGTGAAACATGAACTGGGCAACTCAAAAAAGAGGGAAAGGCAAATATATTAAAATATCTTCTTCCACTTGCCTAAGCTTGCAGTTACCTTGGAAACATTAATAGTTTTCTTAGATCTAAATGGCAATGGCTGCCATAGATGCAGCTTCCAGAGTGTTCCTAACCTTGTGTCTACTGATTGCAGGAATATGCTTCAAATCTCTTGTGATCTTGCAAAGGATAAAATGCATGTTCAGTCAATAAACCAAAAAAAAAATCTGTGTACCAGATTAAAGAGCACAGTGCCATCAAAAGAAGAACCACATATCTTACATTTAAAACGGTAAGAAATGTATCCTTTGAAGTTTCCATATCTACTGTAATGTAATCAGTACAATTAAACATTTTTCAGTTTTATAGACTGTATCCATGCAAGCGGTGTAAAGACTGTACAAATGATGGTACTACTGTATATTTGAATGACACAAGAAATAAATTAAAGTGGCATTTTTACTTGATCACAATAAAATATCCAAGATGTACACAGCCAATAAAGTGGAGATAACTGGTGGATGTGGAGGCAGTCTCAAGATGAAAGTGTCTGACACCTTCTGTTGATTGATCATGTTACACAGTCTTTAATTTGTCTTTGCAGGATTAGTGTGAAACAATCTGCAATACGGTAATGTGGCAAGTTTATTTTTATCACAATTATGCATCTGAAATGTACTCGGTCGATACCATAGCTGTAACTGAAGAATAAAAGGCCACCTGTGGCTAGAAGTGAGTGGCTCTTGCTGTTTTCTGATCACAGTTAAACAGTTACTTATCTGGCTTGAAGGGGTTATTGTCACTGTGTGTGTGTGTGTGTCTGTGTGTGTATGTGTGTGTGTGTGTGTGTGTGTGTGTGTGTGTGTGTGTGTGTGTGTGTGTGTGAAACAGCATGTGTAAGCACAAGTGTGTTGACGAATATGAGGTAACTGGATGTGCATGAATAAACTACCATCACAGCTTTTGTTTGTGGACATTATGTCACCTCTTACATCCTTTGAGCAGTAACCGTTTCCTTTCACTTTCCACTCTTCAAGCTCCCACCTCCCACCTCTCCACCTTTGCAAATTGCACATACTGCAAATAGACTATAACAGTAGTGCACAACCTTTTTGTGGGGAAGGCCACTACACGAATTCTTAATGCATCTGTGGGTCACCTCAAAACATAGTAAGCCGTTACGAGTTAACAATAGGTAAAGGTGAGTGGCATTTTTACTTAAGATAGCAGTCATGAAATTGCCTGTTTTCTACATCAACTTTGCATTTAACTTTATTCTGGCTTGCAGCCATGACTTATTACAAATTCTTGCAGAAAATTAATACTGTTTGCAGACTATAAGTTATAAACAAGAAAGAATAGTTACTTCCATGGCTAAAATTAGAGGTGTGTGCAACCGCAGTCGATTAGGTAAGTAAGCAATTGCTGGAAAGTTTGCATGACTGGAGTAAGGCATAGTATTTTTTCTTTCTTTTTTTTTTTTTTTAATTTTTTTGGTAACTGTTTGGGGGCTGGATGGCATTGCGTGGAGGGCCAGATTTTGACCCAGGCTAGTCAATTTGCACCACTGGACTATAATAAGTATATTTTTCATGAGTATGTTAATGATTCCAGTTATACAGTCACAGTTTTGTAAATTAACTCATAGCAACCTCTAACTTAATGTAGCTACAGTAAATTAGACCCTCAGAGCTACTGAGAACTTAACAGCTACAGACACCACAGCTACAGAAGGGAACCAAGACATAGGCTCATACATACATATGCAGACAGACAGAGAGAAAAGGGGGAAATCATACAGTGACTTCAGGCTTAGAATTCTGAAATACAGAATTTAGAAATGGAAATTTAGAATTTTAGAGGGTAATTATTCTTATATGCCAGTTGCTACTATTTCATGTAAGAATAATTAGATTAGGGATACACAGGCCAAAACTCTTTATTTTATAACATATCATACAGAGTATACCTGTTAAAAAAAAGGGAAAAAATGTAAGTGCCACTCATAGCTTCTGACTTAAAATTCTACATTTCAGAATTTTAAGTTCCAAAAATATATACTCCCAGCTTTTTTAACTTTTTATTAAATTTCAGAAAAAATATATCATTTTGTACATTGCAATATATGCTGAATATACATATAATACTAACCTAATCTATGCAGCTTTGAATCACTATTAATAAATTATAACCACTAAAGATTTAATAAACATACAACAGGTTTGTGGTATAAGTGTTCATGCTCCACATGTAACTCAACTAATGCTTTGCCCCTCTTATGGGCAACACGTCCATGCAAAACTGGTCTCCACTAGTGAATTGACTGTAGAGTTGTGCCAGTGGTGTGGCCTGGTCCCCCCCTTAGAACGGGCAAACTGACATAAGCCACTCACTTCCTAGGTCCAGGTCCTTTACTCTCAGGGTAGGGTAGTCTAGGTCACAGTCAGGGATACATTCCCCTATGTCATGGAGCTAAGAAATATTATATATGTAGGATTCATTCAGTTTAATATAGAGTATAAAAAGCCCTATGTAAATTTTCAAGATGCAAGCTTCACATCAATATGTTTCTGCTTATTCACATCAATATTACATCATAATCTATATCAGAATAGATAGGATAACTTGCTTGATGCAAAAAATTCCAGTATGATTCTGGTATTGTGATTTTGTATTTTTATATTTCTGTACATACTTCTGATTAATTCTGAAAAAATGGCTTGTTAAATATGCTTATATTTTTTAATAATTTCAGCTAACTTATTTTCTGTCAAAGCCTTTACTTTAGATGTAAAAAAACTGACACTTCAAAAAGTAAGCATTCATCTAATTCAAGATGATATTTATGAATAACGTTATCCAACTTGATTAAAGAAGCACATTTTAAATGTAAATAATCAGACCAGTATATAAAGCTGTTCATCTGTAAGTTTGTCATTTTCCTGTATTAAAACTTTCTATGAAACCTGCAGTAAAAAAAATATAAAATACTTGTAGATATGTTGTGTCTTTCGGCTTTTCCCGGTTAGGGGTCGCCACAGTGGAACTCCGGTCCGCTAATGATTGGTAGTTGATTTTTACGTGCTGAGTTACCAGCCCTGACGCACAACCTTCAACAAAGGTATGCCCATTCATGTATGTCTCCACGCAGAAGACGCTCTAGCTATGAACTGAACCGGACAGCGTCTTACTGTAAAGTGACAAAGCTACCAACAACAACTTGTAAATATCAATTTCATTAAATTTAGGTCTTGCGTATAACTTTTTAAAATAGTTTTTCACAAAAGTGTTAAAATCATTCAGATTTACTTAATCTGGGACAGAATATAACACATATTTGATACCAAATTCTGTCAATGAGATTTAATAATTGGTCTATTATTTTTAAATTTCTTATTGTAACATTACTTTATAAATATTTCCATGCCAGTGAATAAAAAACATCAAGCTAAGCTACTGTATTATAATTTTAAATTTTGAAGTTACTCCACACGGCTCAGTATTTAGAAACCTATTATTCTAATACGCTATTCTGGGTCAAATGGGATACCATAAGAAAGACAGCAAAGTTTTATTTATTTTAATGTGATTTTTAGTTAGCATTAGAGGTGAAGTTTGACTTACATGCACTATTTTAGGCAAGAATATATTCTGAATTACAATTAATCCACAAACATATAAAAAATTTTTTTCTCCAATTTGAAATTAGCTCAGTGAGGAATTTGATAATGTATAATAATACATTTGGATAAAAGTTTTTAACATGCTGGATAATATAATTCTTAGATATTTTAAAGTTTTATTATTTCAGTTATATTTTTACTACTTTTTACTACTTGCTAACAAAACTGCAATCTCTGGTTCATTACACATTAGTTTTATTTGTATCAAATTTAAGGTTAGATTTTTTAATTTTTTTTTATACAATTGTCCAAAAAATATGATAACGGTTTAAGTCATTAATACATCACTGGCAAATGATACGATATACATACACTTCCTGGTTTCACATATGCTCTCGGCTGTTTTTTCTCATCAGACTTAGTTTCTTTGGGTTATCATATTTATCCACTGTTAACCAGTTACTGTAACTTTATTGTGTAGTCCCTATTCCTGTAATTAATTGTTGAAACTCACCATTTTTTATTTAATTCCTAAGAAAAGGATTTCAGAACTACCTCACCGTTAACCAAAGGTCAACTTAGTACTTTACGTGCATCGACAGAAAAAAAAAATCACTGTGTTTGCTATGGATGTATTTTCCAAGAATTAAACCATAATCAGGAATTAGTGGAGGATTTCCATTTCTTTCCTTTCCCACATTTATTACCTCCTCTGTCACATTATCTACAGTAACATCTATCAATATGTTTATAACTATCACCAGAATATTCTCTGTTCTGAATGCCACTTTTAATTGCATTACATGTACAATTTCCAGTCAGAAGTATACGAATGCCCCACTATCATTGTCTCCAGATTCTTTTCACTATACTTTTTTCACCTCCACATACTACAACTGTTCCAAAAATAGAAAGAACATTTTTTAACAGTCCTTCCCTCCAGTCTTGATATGCTACCTACCCCTTCTAAATACATTATCTTCCTTCTAGAAAAACTTCCAACTGAGTGCACAATGCTGGCATAAATCACCACTTACCAAATAAGCCATCACTGAAGAGAAATTACCAAACACTGTAATAAAAGAACCACCAGTATACTGAAACTGGAAAGTGCCTCACAACATATTGATATAATTGAACAACTGACATCTTCTATACGTTTTTACTGTGAAGGACCCCCCGCACTACCCCCAAAGTGGGGTCAGCCTATGCCCTACTCACTTGCTTATTTTTCCAAGGTGGTTGCACTTCAGGAAAAATTAAATTGATTTTAAGAATGTCAGTGTACCAAACCTTCAGTGACCTCATAATGAGAATAAAACAGATATGAGGTAAAAACAGATTATGTGTATATGCATGCGTGTGTGTGTGTGTGTGTGTGTGTGTGTGTGTGTGTGTGTGTGTGTGTGTGTGTGTGTGTGTGTGTGCATGTGTGTTAGTACTTGGGACTTTCCTCTCTTACAAAAGCAACATTATACATTATGCATCTTCAGAGACAAAAAAAATTGCATTTTCTAGTGAGGAAGTTATTTCCTTTTGAAGTTCATTTATTTTTTGTTTGTTTTAACATGAAAGCATTTTTAAATTCCTGCATTTTGATACTGTAAAATGTACACAATTAGACAAATAAAACCTTTACATATTCAAATGTAAATCTTACATTTTTACATTAGTGAAAACTGTGGCGGAACTGCTTGTTTTCACATTATATGCCTAAAAGTCTATCTACTTTATTAGCAGTGGTTTGATGGATTTAATCCTTTTACTGCAGCACTTCATCCTTATGGTAGGGCAAAATGATGGAGGTGATTTTCATGGCTTTCGTAAGGGACACATTTTAAAGCAGTCAATACAGTTACTACGCAACAGAAGGGGTACTGCACTCCTGAGTGAATCATCCTTGAGATGAGATGTTAAACTGAGGTTTCATCTGCTTAGGTTGGTGGTCACTCAGGCAGATGAGAAAGATCCCACGGTACCTATCAAAAAAGAAAAAAGAGGGACATTCTCAAAATGTCCTGATCAAATGTCCACTAGTAGCAGAAGTACCACTTTGGGTCTCTCCTGGAAAAAGGCCAGTAGCCAAATGTTGCTAAACGGGTTAAATGATAACTAATGTATTTCAGTATTTTCCTTTCAGTACCCCATTTTGCAGTGGTTTATGGTTTTACATAAACTCACAGACCCACCAAAATCTCCTTAAAATCATACACCTTTAGAATATTATTCCAAATACTCATTTACTTTCCTTCCACTTTTTATGTTTTTCCCTACTCCCAAGTGCCATTAACTGTGCAGAGAAATGAATCCTCTATCCTCTTAAAATACTAGTTGCAAACATGTTTACCACCATGAATATATTTCGTAGTTTTACCTACACTAGTCCTCATGGGTATTATTAAATTGGTCCTGTTGTACAACTTTTAATCCCCATAAGATAATGCTGTATATTGACTGGCATAAAATATCTGATATAAGTTAGGTTTATTTTACTTCCACTGCTCCATTTTATTTATTTATTTATTTTACATTTGTTGACCAGGATAGTCTGACCGGATACATATCCATTTTCAGTGGAGGCCCAGGGAGAAAAGCTCCATACAGATAGAAAGAACAAAAATACAATACAAAAACAAAACAATGCAACAATGCATGCAAAAAACAGGTGTGTGTGTGTGTGTGTGTGTATATATATATATATATATATATATATATATATATACATATAGACACACACACACACACACACACACACACACACACACACACACACACACACACACACACACGTTACACCATTTCCTAGTGCAAAATAATTCAAAATAAGAAGCTGTTACAAATTTACATATAAATCTCTTTTCATGTTCCAAGCCATGTCACTGTACATTTTGCATATATATTTATATATCAGATTATAGGTTCCTTACAAATGTGCATACTTTAAAGGGGATCAAGACGTCACTTGTTCAATCTAGTTAATTCAGAGCTACTGGTTTAAAAACCAATATCTAAGGTGAGATGTCCTCATTAGGCCCGCATTAGAGAAGGGTAGCAATTAGTCGGGGGTGAGAGCAAGGACATAGCTAACGTTTTTTGAAGTATAGTGTAAGGTTTTTTTTGCACAGTGCTAAACAGGCCAACAGCCAACTAACAGACCTTACCAAATAAAACCACATCTACTATGCTGATATTCATTTCTGCAGTATTTCATTCTCAATCCCATTTCTTTTGTAATAACTCTCTAATTAAATGGGTGGACATATTATCCTCCTGTACTTATCTAATTTATGACTACTTCTCTACCCTGGCTTGATCCATTACCACTGCCATATTAACAGTGGCATAAGGAAGGCATATTCTAGGTACAGTTTTAAAAATAATTTATTTTGTGCAACGAGCTGTGCTTTAAGGTAAAAAAAAAACTTGGAAAATGTATTGCTGTTTATGCTTATATATTTTATTAAATTCACTTTTTACTCAAAATGTCTTTGTATGCTGTTCAGAAACATACACTGACTGGGATACAGTGGGATGGAATGTTACATTTATGAAGAGGGGCAAAATTGTGATGCTATGGTAAATAAGTAGGTGTACATTCCAAAAATTATGCTTTAGAAATCTCCTTCTATCTTCCAGTTCCTGCATGTACGTTTATGTGTTAAACTGGTAGGAGAATGAGTTGAGACCCTTTTTAGTCATGATTCTAGCCACAGGCATAAACAAAATAAACTGTTGCTCTACACCAGTAATCAACTCCTCCCTGGTCAGATTTGATCACAAGCTAATCACCATGGATATCCACATCCTACTCTCACCCCCCCAAGGAAACCACTGTAAAAAAAACTTCTCCAAAGCCAGTTTTGGACTTCTAAAAACAGAGGTGGCTAACTTCACAACACCCATGCAAATGGAAAATAGGTGCATGACTGAATCATACACCAATGCACTGTATGAGCACATACACAAGTGCATGGAACAGGCCATACCAAACAGAACCAAGATGCTCTCCTCCAAAAAAAAGGAAGCCAATCTGGTGGTCCCCCACCATAAACAAACTCTACAACAGAAGGAAAAAACTGTTGCAGAAAAGGGTGAAGTCCCAAGACTGGAAAAACTCCCTTGTCAGCCTCAGCAAAAAAATGAGATCTGTCATCAAATCCTCTAAAGCTAGCTACAAAAACAAAATTGCTACAGATTCTAAAGACAACGACAAGGCATTTTATAGTTATGTCAAGAATCTACATGGCAATACTCAGATCTGCTCTGAGTTACAGCACAATAGCAATACATATACAGAACCAACTAATATTGCCAAAATATTGGCTGACAGGTTCAGTGAGAACTTTACCCCCTTTCACCCCCTAAAGGGCCTATAACAATACCTGAGGAATGCCAAGTCCCTATTATCACAGCTACACAGGTAAAAAACGCACTGTCCAAAGCCAAGAATACAGCTTCCATGGGACCTGATAATATCCCTGGCTGCATTCTACATGAATTACAAAGTGAACTGGCACCACACCTGAGTACCCTGTTCAATCACAGCCTCATTTCAGGCTTTGCTCCTACCGAATGGCACACTGCTATAGTCATCCCACTCAACAAAGGAGGAGCGACTACAGACCCTAGGAACTACCGCCCCATTAGCCTGACAAGTCTGATATGTAAGGCTATGGAGCGCATCATAAGGACATAGGGAATCTCCAAACTCTGGACCCCACTTAAGTTTGGGTTTGTGAAAGGTAGATCATGCCTGCTCAACCTGATAGACTTCTTCAAGTCTGTCACCAGAGCTGTGGCTGACGGCAAGGTAGTTCACACACCCTACCTAGATCTTGCCAAGGCCTTCAACACCATCCCTCACTCAGGAAACATAGATAGACTCACTAAACTAGGCATAAAACCCTATGTCATAAGATGGGTTGCCAACTGTCTCACTGACAGAAACCACACTATGAAAGTAGCGGACTCCAAATCTGACTACCGACCAGTTACAAGTGGTGTCCCACAGGGATCGGTCCTAGTTCCCCTCCTGTTTGGCATCTACTTCTCTGAAGTTCAAGCCAACACAAAGTGACTCTAGCTGACCAAGTTCACAGATGATTGCAAACTGGGAGCAATTATTGATTCCCCAACTGATGCAGACATTCTACAAAAAGGCCTCACTGACACCAATTACTGGTGCCAGAACCGTGGCCTTAAGCTCAATGCCAAAAAGTGCATTGTCATTCCCTTTGGGAAAGATTCAGTTCCCATGAAAGTACAGTTGTGTACACCTTGTAGATGTTCGAGTGTATTCATTGTTGCAGTTATCACATTTGGTTTATCTGCCTGCAGGTAGCCCTCAGCCGGCCTGAATACTAGAGTCTTCAGATTACTGCGTCGGATGTTGTCTCTTCTTCCATGACGTCAGGTCATCAGGGGCATAAAACATGCAACCGACACCATTACATCAGTTTTTCTTGCCCCAGATGTCAGGTGCCCCCACAATAAGAAGCAATTATATGGCATAGTACACCCCCATCAAAAAGCAAATACGCCAGAAAAAATAAATATACCAAACAAGAAGGAAAGGTAGAGCCAAGAGAAATCAGGGGGCTCGAGGGTAGGGTAACCAGGACTGCAACAGTGAATACACTTGAACATCTACCTTTATGGTAAGTGTACACAACTGTACTATGTTCTTCATGTTTCACATTTGGGTTGATTCCCAAAGCTAAGGAAGGGAGGAAGAAGTTAAAGAGCATTAGGGCCAGCTATTAAGCCCTGTAAGACTGCAGTGGCAAATCCAGCTCTGGATTTAGAAAAGATAGGCATGTGGTAATGCTCGGTGAAGGTATGTACAGAGCTCCAGGTAGCAGCTTCTAGGATGTCCCTGGTAGGGACTCCTCTGAGAAAAGCTGCAGAGGTAGATGCAGCCCTGGTGGAATATGATCTTATCCCCTGTGGGGTAGGTTTTCCATGGTGCTTGTAGCAGAAATGAATGCAATGAGCTATCCATTTGGAAATGGTTTGCTTTGAAATGGCCTTCCCCTCTGCCCCTGCAGCAAAGCCAACTAGCAGCTGTTCAGATTTTCTGAGAGGCTTAGTCCTGTCAAAATAGAATCTAAGTTGTCTGTGCATGTCCAGAGAGTGCAGTATTCATTCCCCTTTGTTTTTTGGATTAGGGAAAAGGTAGGCAAATGAATGGCCACACTAGACACCACCTTGGGCATAAAGGAAGGATTAGTCCTGAGGAAAATCCTGCCTGCATGGAAGATAATGAAGGGTTCCACTCCCATGAGGGCCTGTAATTCAGATACTCTTCTTGCTGAAGTGATGGCTAGAAGGAATGCTGTTTTCCAAGGAAGGAATTTCAACTCTGCTGTTGCAGCTGGCTCAAAGGGGAGGAAGAGTGAGCTTTTCCAATACAAAGTTAGGGTCCCAGGCTGGAGTGGAAGCTCTCCTGGGGGGGGGGGGGGCGTCCTAAATTTTTGGCCCCTCTAAGGAATTGTTTTAGCAAGGGGTGAGAGAAGAGGGGTGGCTCCGTATTATAATGTGCTAAAATGGCTGAGGCATGAATTTTAATTGACAAGAAGGACAGGCCCTTGTGGAGCATTTCTGTTAAGTACTGTAGAATATGAGGTAAGCTGGGCACTGTTATGCCCATCTCCTGAGCCTGGCTCCAGGAACAGTATCTTTTCCACTTTTCAGCATAGGATTTTCTAGTACTAGGCCTCCTTGCCTTCAGAATGACATCCAGCACCTGCTTACTGAGGGATGCTAGAGAAGAGCTCAAGGAATTAGCCAGGCTGCAAGGTTCAGGGTTTGAAGCTGAAGGTGCAGAATCTGTCCCGCCTGCTGGGACAGCAGGGAAGGGGTCTGAGGCAGGTGCCATGGTTGCAGCAATGTCATACTGCTCAAGAGGGGGTACCAGTGCTGGCGTGGCCAGTCTGGTGCAATCAGTATTGTCCTTGGCTTGTCCTGTTTGATCTTTAGTAGAACCTTCGAGAGGAGAGGCAGAGGGGGAAAGGCATAAACCCAGAGGCTTTCCCAGGTAAAGAACAGGGCATCCACTTTCCAAGCTTGACTGTGGGGAGTTCTTGTGCAGAATTTGTTCAGTTGGTAATTCTGAGGAGAGGCAAACAGGTCTACCTCTGGAGTTCCCCATTTGTTCCTCGAGGTTGAATATTTTGGGTTCTAGTTTCCATTCGTGTGGCTCTACGAGATTTCTGGTTAAGTCGTCTGCCAGTGAATTTAGTTTGCCTGGCAAGAAATGTGCTTGTAGGTGTACTTGGTAGCTCAAGGCTGTGTTCCACAGAGCCATGGCTAGTCTGCAGAGAGGGTACGAGTGGGTTCCCCCCTGCTTGTTTATGTATCACATAACTGTGGTGTTGTCTGTCTTTACCAATAGTTGTCCTGGAAGATTACGGTCTTTGAAGGCTGTCAGAGCATTCTGTACAGCTAACATTTCTTTTTGATTGATATGCAGGTGCATCTGTCTTGGGTTCCATTTGCCCTGAATACACTGCCCTGCCATGTGAGCCCCCCATGCATAGTCTGATGCATCTGTTGTTAGGGTTTGGGTGGCAGGGGGTAGAGTGAAAGGGAGTCCCTTGTTGTGGTAGCAGGCCTCTGCCCACCAAAGGAACTCTGTCTTCATACAAGGAATGATAGAAATCATTGTGTCCAGGTCCTGAGAATATTGACACCATAGGCTTTTTAGATACCATTGGAGTTTCTTCATATGCAGTCTTGCACATGGAATTAGTAGAATGCAAGAGGCCATGAACCCCAGATCTTGCAGTATTTTCCTTGCAGATAGCTGGGGTTTTGTGGCCAATAGTTTGAAGTACGTTGTCAAATAAACTTGTTTCTCTGGAGTGAGGAATGCCATCTGGGAAGTTGTGTTCAAGCTTGCTCCCAGGAATACAATCTGTTGGCAGGGTACTAGGTGAGATTTATTTTCGTTGATGGTGACCCCAGTGAGGTTAGAAGTTTCTTTACGAATGCCAGGTGTTGTAATAGCAAGTTCTGGCTTTCTGCCTGAATCAGACAATTGTCCGAGTATGGGTAAATTTGAATATTTCTCTGCCTGCAAAATACAATGTCTGGAGCTAGACACTTTGTGAATACCCTGGGTGCAATAGATAAGCCAAAGGGAAGTGCAGAGAACTGAAAGTGCATGGAGCCCACCCTGAAACGTAGGTATTGTCTGCAGGATCCTCTTATTGGGATGTACAGGTAAGCTTCCTTTAAGTCTAGGGTTGCCAGCCAGGCATCCTTGGCTAGCATAGGAAGAAGCTGTTGAAGAGTTAGCATTTTGAATTTTGGAACTACCAGAAGGGTGTTGAGAATAGAGAGGTCCAGGACAGGACGCCAGGAGTTGTCTTTTCTGGGTACCAGAAAAAGTCTTGAATAAAATCCTTGTCCCCTTTGTTCTGCTGGGACAGGCTGAATAGCCCTGATGCTGAGAAGAGAGAGAATCTGCTGTTGGGCCTCAGCCCATTGATTTGGGAGTAGGTCTGGCCAACCATTTTGGGTTGGTAGTGTGTGAAAGTGGAATCTGTATCCTTGTCCTGGGTAATGAGTTCCCAGTTTTTTGCATGCAGGGTGAGCTTTCCTCCTAAGGGAGCAGGTAGTTGAGCAGGGCTTGGAAGGGTTAAGGTTAAGTCATTGTGCCATTTTTCCGTAGGGGGGGGCTTACTACTCCCTGCTTTGGAAGTGGGAGCCCCCCCCACTGCTTAGATCTGTGCATAGCCTGAGACTGTAGCCTAGGTGGTCTGCTGTTCCCGGGTTTGGACTGAGAAGGCCTGGAAGGGACTGGAAAGGACCAGTTCTTTGAAGGTCAATGCCTACTGAATCTGGGAGGCTGTGCTTGTAGGAAATCTTTAACAGTTTGCATAGATTTAGCTTTTTCCTCCATCCTTTTGAGGACTTCTTCTGCTTTGTTGCCAAAAAGGCGGTCTTGGTTTAAAGGAGCATCCAGTAATTTAGCTTTAACATGATCTGGCAAGTTTTGTTGCTTAAGCCAAGCATGCCTTCTAAGTACAGACCCAGTGACAGCAGCCCTGCAAGATGCTTCTAAAGCCTCAAAACCACATTGCAAAGTATGTTTACCAACTTGTTCTGCAGAATGCATTAAATCTTGCAATTCTTTGTGTTCAGCACAGTCAGGAATCAACATCATTTTCTGTTTAAGTAGTCCCATAATATGCTGCTGATACTTTAACATATGAAACTGGCAATTTAAAACCCTAATGTCCAAAGTAGCAGAAGTGTATACCTTCTTACCCCATCTGTCTAAGGCTCTAGAATCTCTATCAGAAGGGGTAGGATTTTTGGCAGCAGTAGCCTTAATGCCTTTAGGTCCTTGGGAAATGGTCTCTGGATCCGCAGAAGGATTCTTGAAGAGGAACTTGTGAGAGTCAGGTACTCTGTAGTACCTGTCAGGTTTTCTGGGAGCTGGAGGTAAAGTGTCTGGGGTAAGGCTAGATTCCAAGAAGGCATCATCTACAATGTCCAGAACAGGAGGGATAGCTAAAGATCTGTGTTGAGGTAGGAGTAAGAATTCCCTAAGTTTCGTTTTGGACTCGGAGTAATCCTGGCTTTCCCAGAGGAAATGCTCCCTAAGAGTATGCAAGGTTTCACTGAAAGAAAATTTTTCTGGAGAGGAAGCAGAGGGAATGGAATCCTCTGCATCAGAATCCTCATAAGTAGATAAGGGCAAATCCTGGTAATCAGAAGGAGCAGAAATATCAGATTCCTGATCAGAAGAATCAGAAAGAAATTCAGTTCTAGGTCTCTTAGAGGGGGAAGGCTGGCTTCCCCTAATTAAGGCAATAAGGTCTTCAGCCATACTAAGCATTTGTTTTTGAGGCATATGGGCCTGAGCCTGCGGTTTGGTCATCGGTTTTCTAGGCGTTGTGTGAGTTTTTGGCCTGAGGAATTCGGAACTTCTGGATGGGAATGATGGCATTGGTTTAATATGAATGTCTGTTGGAATGAATACATCCACAGAAGCTGGTGCCTGCACAGCGGCTCCGGACCCATCCAAGGTAGAGACATCCGCAGGTTCCACAGTCAAAGAAGCATCTTGCCGCATGGGTCTCAGAGGCCAGCGAATCTGAAGTTGCGGGTATCAGTGGCTGCAAAAGCACCTCACTGAGTACCGGCGGACTGGCGACTAGCTTAATGGAACTGTCGTCAGCAGTTGTGGACCTATGTGGTCTGCCTCTGTCTTTATCCTTACATTTTTTTTGGAAGATCGGTAGTCGGATGGCTTAACGAAGCCATATCGGAGTACTGAGATCAAGTACGAAAGTAATTGGCTACAAAAATTGCCTGATGATGAATAGTTTGGGGGTTGAACAAGGCACAAAACCGACAGCGAGGGACGTCGTGGTCTGGGCTTAAACAGATGCAGTAAGAATGAAAATCTCTATGAGGTATTTGCTTTCCACAGGCAAGGCAATTATTAACTTTTACATTGGTTGGAGTAAGAAAAAGGATCCCCAATGGGGTACTTATCTTTTTTGAAGACTTCGGGTCTGAAACTCGAAAACGAAAATTTCAGGAAACGGCTGACCGGCACTTGCGAACTGCTTCTGCTTCAGGCACCGCATGGCAAGAAAGACTGATGTAATGGCATCGGCTGCATGTTTTATACTCCTGATGACCTGACATCATGGAAGAAGTGACAGCATCTGACGCAGAAATCTGAAGACTGGTTTTCAGGCCGGCTGAGGGCTACCTGTAGGCAGATAACCCAAATGTGATGACTGCAACAGTGAAACACAAAGACACTGGCAGTAGTCCACTAAACACCAAAGGTGTGATAAGAGACCTGGGGACACAGGTTGACAGCAACCCCTCCTTTGATAACTACATTGCCACTGTAATCAGGAAGTCCTTCTATGTGGCACATCTCATTATAAAAGGTTTCTCATCCAGGAAAAAAGAGGGCATAATCCCTCTCTACTCATCCTTCATTAGACCTATTATAGAATACAACGCCTCATTTGGTATGTACCTTACTAGACACCTACAACAACTGGAAAGGTCACAAAAATACCTCACTAAGAGGATCTTAAGCCTTAGACACATGCCCTTTATGGACAGACTCAATAAACTCCAGCTATACTCGGTCTCTTATCGCCTACTTAGAGGCGATCTCTGCTTGACCTACAAAGCCGTGTCTGACCCAGAGCTGCAAGATATGCTACACCTAAAGAAATCCCAATCCCTCCGTGCAACATGCTCCTGGGACCTAAACCTCATTACCACAATAAACAGAACATGCTGGTGGGACAGGTTCTTAACCCAGAGACTTCCCATACTCTGGAACAACCTTCCCATGCTCTGGAACAAATTTCCCATTCATGTCAAGCAGAGCACTTCACTGACCCTCTTTAAGAGACATCTTGACGAGTGGATGGGCAATAGGAAGGTCATCCCGGGGATCACTTCAGTGGCCTTGCTTGACAGGTGCACTGGGAACTAACTTTGGGCGGCATGATGCCAGGGAATCTTCTTGGGCTAGGCTTATATAGGCTCCAGGGCCGTTAGCCTAGTGCACACCTATGAACCTATGAACAATTTCAGGATAACATACAGAGCTTTCAAGCAAATCTGGAAGAGACTTTATGTACATTTTTTCTTATTATTTGCCATTTGTGATGTCAATTTTTGTCTTGAATGATTGTAATTGTAACTGGAGCTTTTCTCCTCGGGTCTCCACTGAAAATGGGCCTTTGGCTCAGCTGGACCAACCCAGTTAACAAATGACAATAAATAAATGTATGATAATCTTGAAAGAATAAAGGAGTCTACATCGATATATGCATTAACACTTTGGAATAAAAATACATACTTTGTGTCACTCCCATTCTTATTTAGGCAAACTGTTTAAGCCAAAATTGTACAATCAAGCATGCATTTACAGAACTGTACACAAACAGCATTCCCACAGAAATCCAAAAATGCTGTAAGAGCTGATTCCGTGAAACAGTAGACATTTATATAAATAACTACTTCCTCATACCTATGACTAAGCAGACCCTTAGGTTTTAGTGGCTATTCATTCGGGGATTTAAAACCATAACAAAGCTCAGATATTTCTGGCAGAGAGGCAGGTGAGCGTGGTAAGAGCATTTCCTGTCTAGACAGCTAGATAGCTTATAAGTAATTCGATGATATGTGAACTGAGACTATATACAAAGAATGTGGGATACCTGGGCTAATAGTCTTTCAAAGAAATCCCACTGACAGTTTGATAATCCATTTCTTCCTTAACCACATATGCAAAAAGGACATTAAAAAAACACACACACACACAATGATGGCCAGCTAAGACCAGCTGGAGGTATAACATGATACATGCACACAAGAACATATATTTACAGGATTTTCTACATAAGTTTTTTTTCCAAACAACTGAAATAATAATGTAACTTCTACTATGGGTAGACAATAGGATGAAGTTGATAACTAATAAAGAAAAATGTATGTTATTATTTATTTGGTTTAAAAAGTAATGACCAGAAAATGTAAAACTACGGTTTCCCTAGAAGTCCTAAAATAAGAGAGATTATGGATTAATGGGATGACTGCAGGAGAGGGGAAAATCATAGGAAGAAGACAGTTATGCATGAGAGAAAAGCTTCCTTGGCTAAGCTTAATGGATGCTACACCTAAGAAAAACAGAGGTACCAGATGACATGAGTAAAATGATGACTTCTGAGGCAAGGCTAAACAGAAGGCAATAGGGTTGCGTGTATAACTGTAAAACTATGAAGAAAAGAACAAAAATGTTTTAGAAAAGACTGAGACTAAAAAATTTTATTTTTATGGGATTTAATGTTTGAGGAAGGCAGAGAGTTTGTGTGGAGCTTACTTGTGTTCTCTGCAGTCTCTACCGCTTTTGTGCTTGGACAGCTGACATTTATTTTATGTCGTGTGCACTACCACATCTTTTTACAGATGCTGGGAACACACTTCTGTTTTACTTTCTCCCTTTTCCTGGGGGCTTGTGCGATTGACAGGTTAGTATACATATTAACAGAAGTGAGCAGCACTTTAAATTGTGCCGCAGTATGATGGACTGTGAGTACAGCATGTGCTCGCGTCATCGTGAAGATGCAATGATGCGCTTTGTAAGTCTTTGCAGGCTTTTGTGATTGTGGGATTATTAGAGTGTAGGTGCAAGAGAATCTCACTCGCACAAGATCTTTTAAGGTAATGAACGTCACTCTAAGAACATATGGTTATTTTGTTTTAAATGTCTAATAAATGAAGCTTGAATTATATTGTAGAACAATGCATGCCCTACGTAGATGGTTACATTGTTTACTGTATTTATTTGTATCAAACTAGGGCCCTTATACAGAGCCATTATTTGCTTTCTGGGATTAAATCCTAGTAGCTCTTACTTTATTTAAAAAATGATGCACATTTATGATGGCATCTTTAAACTACTATGTTTTGAATGAGTTAATTAAGAAAATTAGTATATTAAGAAATGTGTTTTTTGTGGAGAGTACACAGACTTTAGAAACTACTTCTTGTAGTAAATTACAATATCTATTCAACATTATCAAAGTTAAATTGCTACAGAGTAAAATTAATTGTACATATCATTTTGGTACAGGTTACCTATCATTAAAGGAGTTTATAATGGACGGGTGAATGGCTGTTATGGCAATAAGGGCACAGAACTAGTAGTTAAGTTCCAAATTTCTAATGATACCCCCACCAACATTACTACTTTTTTTTTACTTAATGTGATTAAATCTAAGAAAGAAAAAGGTACAGAAGAATAAGGTAAGAAAAAAGAAAACAAAAATGCAGAGATGACATTTTGACCTAATCAGATCATGACCTACATAGTGAGGAGGTTTCTTTACCAGAAAACACTGACAGTTCAGTAATTAGTAAAGTAGCAAAGTATTACAATGAAACATCTTTCTTTAAACCTCTTTAAACTTTGAAATGTATAATGCACAATTATAAAGTCAAACCAAGAAAAAATAAAACAAATACAGGATATTAATATTCGTGCCTACATTAGTTCACCAAAATGGTACTCTGGCGAACACATATTCAGCAACCTGTAATCAGTGAAAATTGCATCAGCAATTTGCTGAATTTACTAAGGACAACTAAATAGTTGCCCAAAGCCCAACAGACAAACTTTTAAGTGACTCGAACCCACCCAAGTGGGGGGCTTTGTCCCCCCCCCCAACTATATATACTAACTCCAAGATCGCACTACAGTGGCAAAAAAGGCAAAGTCCTGTAGTTGTGCATTGTCATTCGGGCAATTACTTCGTTGTCCTTAGTGAATTCGGCGAAACGCTGAAGCGATTTTCGCTGGTTACGGGTCACTGAATAGGTGTTCGCTGGATTACCATTTCAATGACTTAATACAGGATGTGTCTTTAACCTGAGGTGGTTGTATTACAAAACAAGTGTTCTGATTCTGTGGAAACTGATGTAAAATACAATAATCACATTTTAACTTCTGATGTCAGTGTATTAGAATGATATCAGTGGTAACAATTCTGTAACTGTTACCAATGGGTCAGGTCCTTGCACTAACTGATGTTGGTACTAATACACAATTTGGTAATAGTCCTGAATTGCTGATGATATAAAATAATGAGGAAAACAAGTCTGACTCATTGGGAAAAACTGCATTACCTGCAGTGACCACCATTAGAAGTAATAAGAAATACAGGTAAAGGACAAAATTAAATAAAGTATATATATATATTTTTGTGATGCAAGAGAAAACAAGACAGACTGTGGGAATTGTAATGCATTTGGTGATACAAAAAGGAAGTTTTAATTTTGGGGGATTCCTTAGTTAAGCCCGCACTAATGAAATTATGCAGCTTGAACAAACATTTTATTACAGTCTCTGTGCTATCAGGACTGAAGCTGAATGGTGTGAATGATATGATAAAAAGGTTCCTATAGGGCATTCCTAACTACCAATTATTTGTTATTCATAAGGGTGTCAATGACCTTTAAGATCAGTCAAACAAATCATATGAAGAACCTGGTTCTAGAGATCACTAAACAACTGGAAAGCAGGAAAGTGAGTTTTGTTTAAGTGAAACAATTTCATCCAGGTCATTAACTGATTACATGTGTAGGAAAGTCTACTTATTTAATGACTGGTTGATACAACTTAATGTTGTGTGCAGGTTAAACTTGTTAACTTAATGGCAAGAATGTTTTGGTGACTTCAAGTTATTTGCACAAACATGTTTCATTTAAACTCCTATGGTTCATTTTTTGCAAGTAAAAGTATAGAGCACATGGGCTGCTTTTTAGAAATAAAGGGATTAGTGAAACACCCTCTCACAATGATGGATCTAATTCAGCTCTAAAGCTCAGCTAATTCAACTCTAAAGGGTTATTGCTGTAACACCGGTAGTACAGGTACAAATTTAATGAACTTATTGGTTTAATTCAAGAAAATAACAAGTTGGTAGCAACTCTTGAATCTTGGGACACATCAGGACTTGTGTTAAGTGATTTTATAAAATGAGTGTTTAAGTGAGAAGAGCACAACAGTTGAACATCACTGTGGATAAATAAGGCAATTCCATCATTGCAGATAAAACAAGTACCAGACATTAAGAATGCATTACTGTCCCGATTAAGAATGTTGTGACCATCAGTGATGCTCTTAGTTACCGATCACCAATCATGGATAGTCCAAGACATTACGATTACTTATGTAAACGAGAACATATTATGAATTATTAAATCATGACATTTTTTAGGGGACTTTAAATATCCCAAAATTTTCTGGGATCGTTTTACTGGTAAATCAGCTTTTGAACATAACTTTATCAATGTGTTGTCATTACATGGAATGATACAACTGTTTATAGATAAAAAGAGATGAGAACGCGTTTTTGGATTATATTGTAACAAATAATACAGGTTTGATTAATAACTTGAATGTAAAAATGCATTTGGGAAATTCAGATCTTAACTCTATTACTTTTGAACACAGACATACTATAAATGATAAGAGTTTAGTTAGAAAATACAACTATAGCTTAACTGATTATGGGAGACTGAGGAATCAGAGGCATAATGCTAAACAGGATGTTCAGGTCACTAATAATCCTATCATTAACAGTTTGGAACAGACCTTGTCCATGGTCCCAGAGGTCCCAGATAATGAGAGAGAACTAGGATGGTGCAAAAGGGAACTGAGGAAATCTCTCAGGAGAAAAGAGAAAATTCAGAATTTATAAAAAAATATCCAACTAATATGAATAAGAAGATTTATAATAAAGTTAGCAAATAATTGAAAGTTAAAATTAGAATAGAAAGAAATGTATAAATATGAAACTAAATTAACTGTATTTAATTGTATTTTTTATTATCTGCACTTAAAAGTACATTTTAGTCGAAATTAGTCTAATTCAAGTCGAAAAGTGTTTGTTTGCTGTTTAATTTAATTGTTTGGCTGCCCACTAAAGTGTGCTAGCCTGTACTACTGACTTATTGCCTTTTCTGCATTTAGCGTGGAGTTGCCACTAGAGCACCATCGGGCAGCGCCGGTTAAACAAGGTTAAACTATTTCTGGCTCCGTAAAGTCTGCTCTTCATTTTTCCCTTAGAACTGCTCTACTTGTAATCTAAACAGTCTATTCTCTATCTGTAAAGCTCAGCACTTGTTCCTAAAGCATTTTTAGTCAGGTAAAGCACTTCTATATTATACAAAGTACTTCACTAGCTTAAAACCCCCTTGAGTACCCACTTCCCTATAGGTCCTTTCTGACTCAGTTACACAGCAAACTTTGTCATTTCTTCTAGCATGTCAAAGGGTCAGTTGCTAGCGTCCTCTCCTGCTCAGCTGGTGAATCTGGGAATATTGAGGCAATGTTACAATTGCCTCATGTACACAGGCAACCCTCTCCTCCTCCCATAAAACACAAATACATGCGAGATGCAACTATATAGCCAAACTGGAGGCTGAGCTCTCTCAACTCAGGACTGGCAAAACCAGACAGGAGGAGAAGGTAACCACACACACCATAAACCCAGTCTCACATAGAACTATCACAACTACAAATCAAACACATAAACACACAAAGACATACTCGGAGGCACTGATCAAAAATCTACCAAAACAGCAGAGGCCTCCAAAGCAGACACCCAAACAACTGCCACCTCATGACATAACACAAGCAACACATAGACCACAAAGTCAGTGTTCAAATCAGTCACAGCCCTTAAGGCCAAACACAATGCCAGACACACTTGTCATAGGTGACTCCATAGTCAGACACAGTGACGTCCCACTCACCAGACTGAACAAGGAGAGGGTCACAGTAAGCTGCCTGTTGGGCGCTAGAATCCGCCACATAACACAAGCACTCAGGTCACTCCACAGCAAGTACAAGTATGACTCAGTCATTGTCCATGCCGGTGTGAATGACCTGAGATGTACCTCCCTGGACTACATGAAAAGAGACATAAAGGAGCTCTCAGATTAAGTAGCCCAGGCTGGTATGACCCTGAACCCGAGCAGTATCCTACCTTCACCAAGAATGATGCCACAATACAGAGACAAAATGATCAGTTTTAATAATTGGCTTAATTTCTGGTGTCATTCTAAAGGGATCCAATGTCTGTCTGCCTGGATGACATGCTTGACAAGCCACGCTGCTTCGCAAGGGACGTCTTGCACCTGTCACCCCTGGGTTTCCGGATATTAGCAAAGTCTCTTGCCACCCCCATAGTGTCTTTTTTAGACAAGGCTCAAATTCTAAACCCACCGCCCTAGAAAACAATAATGGAAAAAAACTAAGGGTAATGCTGCTCAATGCCAGAAGTCTAAATCTCAAGATGCACACCCTCAAAGCCCTCCTCAGTATGGAGAACATCGATGTCTGTGCTGTGACTGAAACCTGGTTCAAGGCTCCTGAGAGCACCCCGGCACTATCAGGTTTTACGTCATATCATGCGTTCCGGCCCCAAAACCCGGACCGTACCACAAAAGGAGGGGGTGTATCCATATTCATCAAGGATACCCACACCTCCAGGCTGGTGGCAACTCACGAAGCATCAGAGACCATTCAGGTGCAATTAACCATAGGCAAAACTGCTCTACAGTTTGTAGCATGTTACAGGCCACCCTCTCAAACTCAGGAACCACACACAGCCTTCCTGAAGACACTGGAGAGTATAAATGTCTCTCCAAACACCATCATATTGGGTGACTTCAACTACCCAAACATAGACTGGGAACATTACTCAAGCCAACAAAGTATTTCCTGCACGTAGAGAGTTGCACGGCTATATAGCAAGTAAATAACAAAAAAGAGAATGCCAGCAACTGGAATGGACTGTTGATAGTAGTTTATTAATAAACTACCAAAGCACCAAATAGGCTCCACATACCGGTTTCGGCTCGGATTCAAACCTAGCCTTCTTCAGTGTATAGCAATAGAACCAATCAAAAAAGAAGAGGTGCTTATATATAATATGCAATTCAATGATTGGTTGTACAAACTTATAAGTCAAGCTCATGAATATTTAACATAATAATATGCCTGACATCTCAATAATAAAATGCAACAAACATGTCCCCAAATACATAGAAAATACAATAACATATCATGTTCAAAAATATCAAAAATATTGAATCTTAATACATGTATCTTTTATATTTGTTATATTTTATAAATATTCATTTAGTCCCGGATTTAGTAAAGCACCAAGTTTGGTGATCCACTTCTTTTCTTTTAGACAACTATTTTGGGTGATAAACTTGTAGGTTGTTTCCCCTGCGGTCACTGTATTAATTGTAAATTCATGGCAAAAACAAAAGAGTTCACTAGTAGAAATAGCAATAAAGTTTTTGATATAAAATTTTTTGCCAATTGTAACACGGATTGGGCCATTTATATGGCATATTGTAGTTGCCATTCATTCTATGTTGGACAGACTTCTCGACCAGTTAAGCTACGGATATCAGAACATTTGAGTGATATTAGATGCAAAAAAAAAAAAACATCTAATGCATTATATAAACATACACTGATACACAACAGGGCACAATTTCGTTTCACAATAATTGACAAAATTATTGGTGACAGAACTAATAAAGGTGGTTGGCATACCAAACTTGATCTAAAAGAAAAGAAGTGGATCACCAAACTTGGTGCTTTACTAAATCCAGGACTAAATGAATATTTATAAAATATAACAAATATAAAAGATACATGTATTAAGATTCAATATTTTTGATATTTTTGAACATGATATGTTATTGTATTTTCTATGTATTTGGGGACATGTTTGTTGCATTTTATTATTGAGATGTCAGGCATATTATTATGTTAAATATTCATGAGCTTGACTTATAAGTTTGTACAACCAATCATTGAATTGCATATTATATATAAGCACCTCTTCTTTTTTGATTGGTTCTATTGCTATACACTGAAGAAGGCTAGGTTTGAATCCGAGCCGAAACCGGTATGTGGAGCCTATTTGGTGCTTTGGTAGTTTATTAATAAACTACTATCAACAGTCCATTCCAGTTGCTGGCGTTCTCTTTTTTGTTATTTACTTGCTATATAGCCGTGCAACTCTCTACGTGCAGGAAATACTTTGTTGGATTTACGTTGGTTTACTTCCTGCTGGGGGAATCGTTTGGACTGTGTCGGCGTGTTCGCCCTACCGTTCAGGTCTCTATGGTGGTTCTATTTTGTCTAAGCTCATTTTTGGCTCAATTTGATATTTGAGCTATATGACCTCAGGACATATCATATTCGAAATATTGGTCTGCTTACATGCTTCAACTGGATGCTTTTCTCTTGGACAAAGTGAGTCATGAGGCATTGTGAACGATGCGCCATGTTGTTTTAACTGTCTATAACTATACCGTGGCTGAGACTAACCATTGAAGGGCCGCAATATATACAGTGGTGAGCCAACATTTATCTGCATTTCATATCAATATTAGTACACGGAATTCATCGTATTTGAAGCAGAATCACTGTTATGGTGAAACTTTTTTGTGGACAACTATTGCATTACAACTGTGTATCAAGAACATTTGGATCTTTTTTCAGTGGGCGTTTATGACTTGTGTTATTAACGGCATACAGTTATCCACTACTTAATTATTATTTCATCTATACCATAGTGACTGATGTAACTGTGAGTTTTCTGGTCATTTAATATTGCAAATAGTGATACATTTTGCTTAACGCACTTTACGGGTGCAGTACGGATTCATAACCTGGCTGATGCTGACTACTGAAGGGTCGCAATACACAGAGTAGTGAGACGACATTCATCTGTACTTCATACTTATATTAGCTGTATGGAATTAATCGCATTTAAAGCAAAATCATTGTTATGGTGAACTTTTCTTATGGACAGCTAATATATTACCACTATGTACTAAGAACATTTGGAGTTCTTTTGAGTGGCCGTTTACTATCTGTGTTACTAACGGCATATACATGTATTGACTATTGTTTCATCTATGACACAGTGACTGATGGAACTAGGTATTGTCTTGGTCATTTACAATTTAAAATAGTGCTATATTTTGTTCCATGCACTTTACGGGTTTTGAGCAATTATTATTGAAATATATGTAGGTGAATACTAAGTGTATTTATACAACTATTCCAATTGACTGTATGTTCCTACTTTTGTGGAATGTCCCATTGGACATTAGTTTATGAAGGGCGCAGACACGCTAACTAGTGAGCTGTTATTTTTTGAAATTTATTGGGTGGAAATGAAAATCATTTCATCCGACATTGGGACAACTTGATTTTTATCAGTGTTTTAATGCCTTGTGATTTGATTCTTTTCAATAATTTTGTATTACATCTGGTGCCTATGCTCTATGTTTAATATTTGGTATTAGTATTACAAGTGCAATAATTTTGTATAACAACTCAATATTATATTGGCACTTTTTTCATTTACATGCATACAGTAACAATTATTAGTGCTAGTTGGATAAGCACAATTGGATGGTATTCATCTATTCTTTTGACTAATAATAACTAGGGATGAGTACTGCTTTGGTTATTGTTATGAGTATGCCAATGTTAACAATCAGTTAATGAATATTAGGAAATTATTTTGTTTGTTAAAAGTATTGATGTTATAATACTAGTGTTTACACACTATGTCCCAATAGTGGTTAAGTGAGGGATAGGCAAGTTGATATTTTTATACAAAATAATATTCCTTTCTTATAAATAGTAGATTCTTTATGCTATAAAAAAGTACAGGTTATGATAGTTATTCAACCATTTCTATTGGTAAATTATATTACACTTGATATAGCAATTCAATGGTCAAACTCACGATAGGGCTGATGTCATATAGGAATATCAATATTATACACAATATCAGCTTTTGGACACATCATTTTTCAGCAATCAGCCTTCTTTGTAAACTATCTTTTAATTATTAGGGGGCTGATTAGATTGTTTCATTTAAGAATCTTGGGACTGACAAGTGGGCTGATTACTTTCGACATAGTTTTATCAAAACGATTATAGTGTGATATACTCACTATTCTATACACAACTCTAGACATAATTCCAAACTATGTTTCTCTAGCCTTTTAACAAATTTTCAAAACTTCATTGAATTTTTCTAGTTTTTGCAGCACGGTTCAATATTGGGACCCTGGGACCCCCAAAATATATTCTAGGCTCTCCTGACTGTGTCAATCCCTGGATTTGGGTGCCAAACATTATGTCTGATTTCTACTTTGGTTGATTTTACTATACCATTATTGTCCTGCAGTTGACGTGGCCATAGTGTGCATTATTTATGCATTTACAATATATGACCATTATTGTCTAGGGATTACAGGACGTGGTAATAACTTAAATTAAGAATTACATATAAATTATGGATTTAAACAAAATACTTTTGGATCTATCAGCAGATAAGGATGATCTTGCACCTTTTGGAATTGGCAATGAATCCATGGCCCCTGGCAGTACTACTGCCATGAGGCCAGAACAAAAATGTGAGACACTTTTTGTGAACTTAAATAAAAATATGAAAACTTTGAGATCTAGTGTTTGGCATCACAAATTACTGAAAGCTTATTTGGCTAAGGGCATTTGTCCAAGAGGTCTCAGGGTCAAAATTCAACCACTTGTGGGAGATCCTGATGAAAATTTAAATACGGAATGGGCCCAAATTCAACAAGAATATTCAATGAAGTTTGTTAGCTCTTTATCTGATTACTATACTAGAATTATTGATAAAGAGACTAGTTCAGTCCTAGAATCTATTGAGGAATGTAATTATTTTCAAAATGAGACATTTTTTCCTGCCTTATTATCTAAACTAAGTACTGAACTATTAAGTTTTGAAACCATTTTGAAGGAGAGAAAAATTAAAAAATTTTCTCGTGACCTTTTGGACTATGAGAAAGGGCAACCTTTCAAAAATGTTAGACATGTTAGATTTCAAGAGGGGCATATCAAAACTAAAAATAAGAATTCATCTAATTTTAAAAGGAAACGCCCGAGGTCCATACTTAAAACAAGTGGAACCAATGCAGAATCCACGGATTATGATACATCATCAGGGACAGACACGGAGACACAGTCCACTTTAGATTCCCCAAACCCCAAACGGAAAAACAACATATCCCCTTTAGGGAACATAGAGGGAGGAGGGGTGGTAGGAAGCACAAGAAAAGTTACAAGTCTACAAAACTTGATGCAAATGTTGTCGAACAAGTAAACAATGTACACAATATTTCAAAGACTACATTAACAGCTGAACAAATATCATTACTGAATAAAGGATTGTCTTTCATTCCCGGTTTTTTTGTGTCTGAGGATAATTTTACACAAGATTTATTTTCATTTTGTAGACTAATGAATCTCAAGTTATTTTTTCAGGATAAAGAAGATGGTGGACTACCACAATTGGATTCTTTTAAATATCATAGCTCATCATTTACACCCCCTATGCACCCTACTGTTAATTTATTTTTACGCAGTGTTTTAAATGAGTTACACTTTCAGTATAATCATGGTTTACCTATGTCCAACAATATGACAGATGTTGAGAAATCTTGTTTGGAAGAACTAGTACGTAATAGGGATTTGGTGATTATCAATGCAGACAAAGGAGGGGCAGTGGTAGTGTTAGATTGGAGCTATTATGATAAAGAAGCTTACAAGCAGTTGAATGATGCTCGGTACTACACAAAAATGCCACTTGACCCTACTCCAGTATTTAAGAAACAAATTGATGATTTTTTATATTCTGCTCTTGATAATGGCATCATATCCAAGAAAACATTAAACCATCTAACAATCTCTGACCCCACCAGACAATATATTTATTTTCTACCTAAAATACATAAAGACTTTTTTCATCCACCAGGTAGGCCTATTGTGTCGGGCATGGGCTCACTTACAGAGCCACTTTCTGAATTTTTGACTATGTATTTAAAACCTTTACTATCTTTTGTGAGATCTCGCATACAGGACACTACTCAATTTTTGAGCATTGTCGATGATATGCAGTTAGATTCAAATTGGTGGCTTTGTACTTTGGATGTGAGCTCATTATATACAAGCATTCCACACTGGGCCGGACTTGATGCTATTGAATTTTGGTTACATCAATCCAATATGTATCAACCAGGATTCAATACTTTATTGTTAAATCTAACCGAGCATGTATTGACCAAAAATGTTTTTTTCTATAATCAGGAATGTTTTTTGCAAATTAATGGTACAGCTATGGGGGCATCTTTTGCCCCCATATATGCTGACCTATTTATGGCTTATTTAGAACATATTATGATCTATGATGTTACTCACAACCTTTTTTTGCCTGACACAGACATCTGGCGCAGATATTTGGATGACTGCTGGATGGTGTGGAGATCGGATATTCCATATCTCCTTGAATTTGTAGAATATCTGAATGACAACAAATGGGGGATAAAATTTACCATCACTTATGATCAAAAATCCATAACTTTTTTGGATGTTTTGGTAACAAGGAATATGGATAACACTTTAAAAACTGAGACCTACAGAAAATTTCCCGAGTACAACACCATTCTCCACGCCTCCAGTTTTCATCCAAAACATATTGCCAAAAACATTCCAAAATCACAATTTATCAGAATGAGAAGAAATTGCTCTGATAATGTCAGTTTTGGTCATCATGCTCAAGATTTGCATAACAGGTTTATGAATAGGGGTTACAGTTCAGGATATGTTACAATGGCTTCTAATCATGCCTCAGGCTTACATAGACAAAATTTGTTAACGTACAAACAGAAACCAAACAAGACAAACACATTGCGTTTTACAACCACATATGGTAGAAACACCAATACCTTTATTAATATTATCAAGGGAAATTGGAATATACTGGAAGCAGATGCCAAAACTAAATCTATTGTTCCTAACAAATGTTTATTTTCGTTTCGAAAGGGCAAAAACTTAGCGGGATATTTCAACCATTACAAACATCATTTTGAATCTTCCTTATCAAATGTATATCAAACAACTATTTTGGGTGATAAACTTGTAGGTTGTTTCCCCTGCGGTCACTGTGTTAATTGTAAATTCATGGCAAAAACAAAAGAGTTCACTAGTAGAAATAGCAATAAAGTTTTTGATATAAAATTTTTTGCCAATTGTAACACGGATTGGGCCATTTATATGGCATATTGTAGTTGCCATTCATTCTATGTTGGACAGACTTCTCGACCAGTTAAGCTACGGATATCAGAACATTTGAGTGATATTAGATGCAAAAAAACATCTAATGCATTATATAAACATACACTGATACACAACAGGGCACAATTTCATTTCACAATAATTGACAAAATTATTGGTGACAGAACTAATAAAGGTGGTTGGCATACCAAACTTGATCTAAAAGAAAAGAAGTGGATCACCAAACTTGGTGCTTTACTAAATCCAGGACTAAATGAATATTTATAAAATATAACAAATATAAAAGATACATATATTAAGATTCAATATTTTTGATATTTTTGAACATGATATGTTACTGTATTTTCTATGTATTTGGGGACATGTTTGTTGCATTTTATTATTGAGATGTCAGGCATATTATTATGTTAAATATTCATGAGCTTGACTTATAAGTTTGTACAACCAATCATTGAATTGCATATTATATATAAGCACCTCTTCTTTTTTGATTGGTTCTATTGCTATACACTGAAGAAGGCTAGGTTTGAATCCGAGCCGAAACCGGTATGTGGAGCCTATTTGGTGCTTTGGTAGTTTATTAATAAACTACTATCAACAGTCCATTCCAGTTGCTGGCGTTCTCTTTTTTGAACATTACTCAAGCCCCAATACCCTAGCCCAAAGGTTCCTGGAGTTCATAAACTCAAATGCTATGGAACAACTTGTCACCATTCCCACACGAGGTGAAAATATACTAGACCTGATCATCACAAACATGGGGACAAAATGCTCCACACCGGAAGTATATCCCTCATTGGTGAGATCAGACCATAAACTAATCTCACTGGAGATCCACATCCCACCCCACCCCAACAAAAGACCACAGTGAAGAACTTCTCAAAAGCCAACTTCACACTTCTTAAGACTGGTGTGGTATCCTTCAAGGCCCCTGAGCCATTGGAAACCACAACCCATGCTGCTGAATCTCTTACAAATGCTTTCTATGAGCACCTCCAGGATTGCATGGATCAAGCAATCCCAAATAAAATCAAGACCCTTTCCACCAAAGGCAAGCGCCCAATCTGGTGGACCCCAGCCATAAACAAACTTTACAACAAGAGGAGAAAGCTACTACAAGATAGAGCAAAATCCCTAAAAGGGAAGACATCTCTGATCAATACTAGTAAAAAACTACGATCACTCATAAAATCATCCAAGGCCAACTTTGAGAGAAAAATCGCCAAGGATTCAAAAGACAATCATAAGGCCTTCTTTAGCTATGTTAGAAATCTGGGTGGAAACTCCCAGATATGCTCAGAATTAGTCCAAAATGATACAAAAATCACTGAACCCACAGACATTGCAAACATACTGGCAGACAGGTTCAGTGAAAATCCCCCCCCCCCCAAAAGGAGAAATATCTATCCCAGCAGAGTGTAGCCTCCCAAACATCTCAAATGCCCAGGTGAGAGCTGCTCTCTAAAGCTAAAAACACAGCATCAATGGGACCGGATGGTATCCCCGGCTGTGTGCTACACGAACTCAATGAGGAACTAAACCCACACATAAGGCTGCTGTTTAATCTTAGCCTTACCACAGGATACGTACCCAAAGAGTGGCGTACGGCAACTGTGGTCCCACTCCACAAAGGCGGTGCTTCTACGGACCCTGGTAATTACCGCCCCATAAGCTTAACAAGCCTGGTCTGCAAAGCTATGGAGAGGATCATAATGGAACTCATAAATAAAGATATAGGGGACCTACAGACATTGGATCCTACCCAATTCGGCTTTGTCAAGGGCAGATCATACCTCTTGAACTTGGTCGACTTTTTTGAAACAGTCACCAAGGCCATTGATGAGGGTAAGGCAGTTCACACAGCCTACCTTGACCTTGCAAAAGCTTTCGACACAATACCCCACTCGGGTATCATAGAAAAGCTCACCAGCTTAAATGTAAACCCATATGTCACAAGATGGGTTGCAAACTGGCTCAAGGACAGAATCCACAGGGTTAGAGTTGCTGGTGCCATGTCAGACTCCAAGCCGGTCACAAGCGGTGTCCCACAGGGCTCAGTCCTGGGCCCCTCTTGTTCGGCATCTACTTTTCAGAAGTGCAGGCAAACATAGGAGGATTGTGGCTGACAAAGTTTGCAGATGACTGCAAACTGGGCGCCATAGTTGAAAATCCATCAGACACAGATATCCTTCAGAGAGGTCTCATAGAAACAGATAACTGGTGCCAGAGCCATGGCCTTAAGCTAAACGCCAAAAAATGTATAGTCATACCCTTTGGTAAAAACAAGGTAACCCCAAGTTACCACATAGGTGGCAATCCATTAAGCACAGAAGAGGTTATCAGGGACCTGGGGACCCAAGTTGACAGTAACCTTTCTTTTGACACTCACATTGCCAAAGTGGTTAGGAGGACCTTCTACATTGTCCACCTGATTATGAAGGGATTCACATCCAGATCAAGGGAGGTCATTGTTGCCCTGTACTCTTCACTTATCAGACCAATGATTGAGTACAATGCCCCATTCGGAATGTATCTTACCCGACACCTGCAGCAATTGGAAAGACCCAAAAGTTCCTCACCAAAAGGATAAAGGGGCTCAAAAATATGCCATATGCTGCCCGACTGAAGAAACTCCAGCTCTATTCAGTCGCATACCATCTGCTCAGAGGTGACCTGTGCCTGACATACAAGGCCATGTCCAACCCGGAATTAATGGACATGCTCCACCTCAAAAAATCCAAATCCACCAGAGCCACAAGAGCAAGAGACTTAAACCTCAACACGGATATAAATAGGACGTGCTGGAGGGACAGATTCATCACCCAGAGACTCCCTATGCTGTGGAACAGAATCCCGGTCCATGTGAGACAGAGCACCTCGCTGGCTCTGTTCAAGAGGAATCTTGACCAGTGGATGGGAGATCGTAGGTTTACCCCGGGGATCATCTCTGTATCACTGCTGGACAGAGGCACGGCAAACTAATGGGTATAGTATTCTTCAACCTAAGGGATGGTGAAAGCCACACAACTCTGGCTAGGCTTATAAATGCCCTAGGGCAGATAGCCTAGTATGAACCTATGAACCTATGAACTGGTGGAACATCAAATAAAACATTTTATAAATATATAAATTAAATAAACAGTGATTTATCGATCACACCACTTTTATAATCAAAATCCACAGTTAACTGCAAATTAATTTAACAACCTTTTTTTGTTAAATTGCAACAAGGGGTTTGTATCAACTGGACACTCATTACTGCCACTTGTTCAAGGCAAATGTACTACCTTTTCTGTGAATATGACATATATATATATATATATATATATATATATATATATATATATATCTTTGGAAAAAGTTAATAAAGCATCATATATGGGACCAGATATCGTTCCTAGGGTGCTGATATCTAACTTCAGTGGCATAAGTACCTCAGTTCTACACAAGCAGTTTAATGAGCTACTAAAACTAGATTTGCACCCAATTCATGGAAGGCATTCCAAAATAACAGCAATATATAAGAAAGGGAAGAAGGACTCATTAGAAAACTAAAGACCAATTAGTTTAACTTCTATCCTTGGTAAGTGCTTTGAGAGGTGCTTAATAGAACTAATGAGACATACTGGTATATATCTCCCAGCAATTAATACTGAACAACATGGGTTTATAAAGATCCACACTTTGTAACTTAGTTAACTTTTATGATCCAGTGGGCTTAGTACCAGGTGTTATATTCTTGGAACTATCTAAACTTTTGAAATGTTGCTATTTCTTGTAATATGTAGTTGTTTACAAAAAAAACAACATCAATGGAATGGTTAACAAACAGAACTCAGTGGGTTAGATTTAGAAACACGTCTGAGTTGTTATCATTCTGTTTGTGAATTACTCAAGGTTCTGTGTTGGGGCCAGTACTCTTTAACATGGTATTTTCAACTATCCCAAGGGATAAAAATTTCCAGCTCTGTTAATATGCTGATGATTGCAAGACAGATTTCATATTGCAGAATGACACAGAGTATGTAATCCTTAATGTATACACACAACTATTCGACAATTGTGACACATCTATTTGACTGCAGTACTAGGAAATTCACTGTTATGTACTTTTCCAATAAGATGATTAAAACAAGTATATATTTATTCTCAACTCCTCTTGTGGAAGATCAGTACAAGGATTTAGGAATTTTGATTATTTCTAATATTTTCTTTACAAATCATGTAAAGTCAATTTGTATTAGACCTATGAAAAAAAAATGGCTTATATTCTAAGATCATTAGCAACAAGAGATGACACTTGTCTGGTTACACTATTTAAATCCTGTAAAAGACCTATATTAGAATATAATAATGTGTTCTGTATGTGCAGTCAAGGACTATTAAGATGTACACAGGAATTCATCAAAAGAATTGTCTCAATTAAAGAGCTTGACTACAAGAGCAGATGTAGACATTAAATTTATGTTCTACCTATTATAAATACGTATGTGGGAGGTAAATAATTGCATACAATATTTTCCGTGATCCAGTTATGAGAGCAATAAAAGGAATTTTAAGACAAAATAACATGAACTTTGTAGCACAAATATGCAAATCCAAACTTAAATATATATTGTGCATTAACAGAATGTCTATATTATGGATTAATATACCATCCAATATATGTCTATCAAGTATGCAGACTCCACACAGAAGGCGCTCCAGCCAAGAATCGAACAGGAGAACCTCTTGCTGTGAGGCAACAACACTAACCACTGCACCACCATGTATGCTATCGTAAAGTAGTAGAATGAAATCAGCAATGTGCGACAGTCATGGAAAGAGATCTACTTCAGAGGAAAATAAAAATCTGTGCCCGTTATTCACAATCACTCATATAAAGGAAGACTAGAGAAGGGTTTATGAACAAAGGAGGTTGAAGTAGTTGTGACAGACTTAAGTATCTTAATAATAATGAAAGTCTTACTTGTTTTTAAAGAAAATGACATCTAAACGAGAACAGGATGGAAGAATTTCTGGACACAAGAGGTATGCAACATGGGTTCTAGAATGCACACACGGTACAGAGCAAAACTAACCACTATGCAGTCATACAAGTGAAGAGTAAAAGTGTACATGAATCTGAAAATATTCTAATATTTAAAAGTGCATACAATATGCAGCAGAACTCTTAATCAGGTGGGTGGAACTTGACAAACCAGACAGACACAGATTGTGAGTAAGTAACTAACAATACAGTGTAGCAGGCCACAGCAGGGCTAGCCACCCAGTGGTGTAAACCTTGGCTCTAGATGATTGTCACTGGTGAAGTGACACCCTGACACCATGTGCAGAAATGGGAACAAGGTGTTGTGGACATATGTATGGAATTTGGTGTAGCAAGTTCCAGGCAGTGCAGGAACAGACTGGTACACTAAGTTCATGGTAATGGGATAACACAAAACATTCCATAAAGGTTAGTAGGCTCACACTGTCTGTCATGGAACATGTCTGCATTTATCAAATATGAAGATTCCCTTATCAAATTACACTATTTTAAACAAAAAATGGGTGCAGTATTGCATTCTTCATTCACAAATGTACATTTTTTATCTGACTTCTACTAATTATTTTTCTCTCTATGTCATTAGGAGACATGTGAACTGTAATCTTGGCAAATTAAGTCCTTCCTAAAAACAAACAGTGTCTTACTCAGTATAGACTACTTGGTAAACAGAAGAAACTAAACTACCAAGTTATAAAACTAAATCGATACATAAATATAGCTGCTACTCTCTGATTTTAATGTGGCTACCAGAAGCTGTTTTACTCATCCCTTTGTTATATACACTTGATCCTGGTTTTAACTATTAAATACTTAAAGCTTTCTGGTGAGTCAGCAAGTCTATCAGGAAAACATAGCAAGTAAAGTTCCCCAGAGTATATACTAACTGTATTCAATTATCAATCATTTCTTTATCTGTTACTTCCCTGTATATCCTTATTCACACATCTCTGCTGCCTTTTCACTACTTGATATGACATTTCATATTTATAACGTTGTACTTACTACCACATCAGCAAAGTGATGGCATAATCACTTATTCTGACTTAGGAGCAACCCCACAGTCTTTAGTCAGTTTAGAGGCGATGATAAGGGAAATGCAACATGTGAATGTTGTACAAATGCAAGATAAACTGTATTCTCAGCTACTGCTAGCTTACTGCACAGCTGCAGCCTACACATCTGATATAACATCACCGAGATCTCACAATGCAAACGCGCTGGATAGATTAAACAGGAAAACAAGGATGCTTCATGCTCACCAAATGATTTACAAAAATCAGTGCATACCAAGATTATATATTCCCCATTCTGAAGGAGAGATGGGCCTCCTTGAAACTGATTACATGTATAGATTTGCAATCGTGGGACTCCACACATATCTGCTGACCTCAAAAGACCCAAATGCAGTGAATGTTTTGAAATATGAGGAGAATAAATCTAAGATGACTTTATTTAATTTAGCAGAAGCATATCAGCATCAAGCAGGAATGGACATCAAAGAATGAAACAATACTAATTTCAAGAACTTTAATCATACTTTGACTTAGGAATGGGGGTCCATTGCCATCATGGCATTAGAAACCCAAAAGACTTGGAGAAATTAAAAAAGATTAAAACCACACAAATGTACTAAATGCAGTAAGTGTTTCACACAGCTAAAGCTTCTTCGACAGCATTACATCATTCACATGGGAACTGATGCCGACAGAGTTTATAGTCCTTTAGAAGAAACTCAATTATGGCAGTAGAACAAAAGGGCAATAAAATAAAGTCATATGGAACAAAGGATCATTTGTTGTTAAATAAAGTCATAGTGGAGAACTGTAAAAAGAGGAATAATCTAAGTATGGCATGGATTGACTACAAAAAAGCATTTGATAGTATCCCACATTCATGGATAAAGGAGTGCTTAAAAATATATGATACACCCTGTACTGATCGACTATATTACAGTGACCATGAAACAGTGGCAGACACTTTGCAATTAAGCCATGTTAAAGGACAAATTATTACCCCAGGGATAAAAATTCAAAGACGGATATTCCAGGCTGACTGTCACCGCTGCTATTCTGCCTTGCCCTTAACTTATTAAGCTGTTTACTTAGCAGTTGTTTAGGCCATAGCTTTAATTTGGCTCCTAGAAAATAACAAAGTGCAAAGACGTCTCATCCTCTCTTTGTCGATGATTTAAAACTGTACAGCTTATCAGATGAGGAACCGAAAGCACAACTGCTAGTTGTCAAAACTTTTTCAGATGATATAAGAATGTAAATTGGTTTTGATAAATGTGCAAAAGCAATCTTTAAAGAAGGAAAACTGCAATGTCAGGAAAACATCAGTTTGGGACAAGAATGTGATATAAAATATCTTGAGCAAGAAGGAGTGTATAAATATTTGTGAATTGATGAAGGATCAACAATAGAACACAAACACATGCAAATAAAACATGGAAAGGAATACTTCAGAAGACTTAAATTAATCCTAAAAACAGCACTGATATCTAGGAATAAAATCCAAGCTATAAACCAAATTGCTCTTCCTCTCCTAACTTACAGTTCTGGAGCGACTGACTGGCCCCAAAATGTGTTGGATAGATTAGATAGGAAAACAAGAAGGATGATTCATGGTCACCAAATGATTCATAAAAATCAGTGTATACCAAGATTATATATTCCTCATTCCAAAGGAGGGATGGACCTCCTTGAAACTGATGATATGTATAGATCTGCAATCGTGGGACTCCACACATATCTGCTGACCTCACAAGACCCAAATGTAGTGAAAGTTTTGAAACATGAGGAGACTAAATCTAATATGACTTCTCTACTTAATTTAGCAGAATCATATCGGCATCAAGCAGGAATGGAAATCAGACCAGAAACAGATAAAAATCAGACAGCAACTGATTGTGTCAAAAAGCAAAAGAAAGAATATAAAGTGAAAGACCAGATGAGAAGGCAAGAAATGTGAAAACATTCGCAAGAATCAAAGTTTTGTAGTCCATGGTCAGACAGTACAACTTGCATATCTGTGCAACCATTTCCAGATCATTTCAGTAAAATGAATATGATTTAAACCACTATGGCTGTCTTTTAAGCAGTCCTGCTGTACATCTTATGGATCTTTGAACACCCACAACTGACATTTTTATACCGAATGTCGCCGATATCAGTGATGGGGCACTAAACATCTACAGATACAACATACTACATTAGCCTGTTGTGGAACACAGAATGGAACTGGCCTTTTGTCAAATGTCTTGTGTGCCTAGAAGCAGAGAAACATTTGGGTAGTTATTTAGCATTACAAGATATGTATTTGGAAACTGCAGATGGCCTTGTTAGACAACATTTTGTTACTTCCCAGATCTGTTAGATATCCCCTTGCATTTTTTATGTTAGTGAGTTGCACTGTGGATTCTACACAGTTCTGGTCTGCGCTTTTCACAGCTCACCAGGACACTCTTTATGTCACCTGCAGCTCTTGTGAATGTGGTACTTGCTTTATCTCCAAGCAATTGTTACAGTCATCACTGTGCGGAAGGTATGTATACTCAGGAGCTTTGGGAACTGTCCTCTCACTGACGAAGCTCGATCAGTTATAATGCCAGTAACTTTTCTTTATAAAGTATAGTAAAAGATCTCAGCTTACAAAGTTACCACTTAGAAGTGAATATGTAAAAAATAACTAAAATGGGTGGTGTACATGATGGACAATACTCATAAGGACTCATAAGGAATATAACCTTTATTATTATAATACCTCAGAAAATCAAGTGCTTCATTCAGTACTGACTGCTTAGATACTGAAGTGTAGGGGGACATTATGACAATGTGCTGGCAATTTTCTAAAGTTGTACCTTCACTTGAACAAGCAGAATAGCACTTAGGAGGTAAAGGGGGTGGAAGGTGCTTTCTCAGTGAACCAAGACATTAAGAGAATCACACATACACACACACATGCAAGGCAGTATCCACGAATTTCATAACTGTAATCCATGTACTGGCATATGAAGCAACTGTTTAAAAAGCTTATGCTTTCAGTTCAAGTTTAGGACCTTTAATTATCACAAACAGGATTTAGTCTCCATCATGCCTTCCTCCTTCCCAGACATACATTAATTTGCTGTTTTAAGACATTTAAACTACTATTTTCACACATGTATAAATGGAGTTGAGTCCACAGTTTGAGATGATGTGGCATACCCTATTTTCCTAGTGTTAAGGTTTTGTTTAAAGTGTAGATGATTGCCAGATCTTAGGTTTGGAAATTGTGAACTGCATTTTAATAACAGTGACTAAAAGCATCACCAACTGTTTTTAAATGTTATTATTGATTTTCGTACTGTAATACGTAAACACTAATGCTGAACACATTAGGCATAATCATGTTTAGTAAAAAAAAAAAAACTCAGATTTGCCTTCTTGTTGATGTTTTTTAAACATTCTTTTTATGTTAAAGGGTGTTTCTGCTTATTTATTGATGATTTTTACAGACAGTAGTCCCCTTCCTTGTTTAATTGCAGATGAATATTTCACAGATTGTACTTTAGGGGATGGCTATGTGATAGTTAAAGATGATGTATATCTGACTGTGTGTGTGTGTGTGTGTGTGTGTGTGTGTGTGTGTGTGTGTGTGTGTGTGTGTGTGTGTGTGTGTGTGTTAAAACTTCCAAAATCAATATCTGGAATTGCAGAATTCATTAACCTGGGGCTGCAGCATTCTATTTTGCATTACTTTAGATGGAGCATAGATTTTAACAATGAAAAACACTATTCTGTCATATTATACACAAGTCTAAAAAATCAGAAAGCAACATATGATATTGTACCACTTTTCTGACTAATCTAAAGATGTGACATTCTGCTTTCCAATTTATTAAGCAAAATAAATATTTCGACAACATATGACTTTTCTGTGTTAAAAAAAACAATTCTATAATACCTGAACCTGATTATGCCTAATGTGTTCAGCATTAGCCGAACTGGGACATGGTGAGGGGTGAGCCCTGAATACAACTGTGGCATTCTGCATTTCATTTTATTGCAACAGAGACATAACAGACTCAAACACTATTTCTATTTGTACTGCTAGCTCATATATTGACACACACACACACACACACACACACACACACACACACACACATGCAAACTTCCATTTGCTGTAGTTCGACATCTCTTCATAGTTGTCAAGAAAAGATGGCAGAGTATGGCAGTTTAAATTCTTATACAAGTTCAGTAAGGTAGTTAACTGACAGGAATTTGGAACTGGTAAAAATAAAAAAACGCTGTGCTCAATAGTAAATTTGTTAAGTGATAGTTTTTCATTTTTAAAATTTTGCTGCTGATCACTCAGTAGAGGTTTGTTTCTTTGGATGCGGTAAGAATCTCAGCAGCAAGAATTTACTCTGTAAAGTGTCTATGTTGTCTTTTCATATATATATATATATATATATATATATATATATATATATATATGGATCTAGGACATTTGATCAAAAGATCAAACGTCCAAATCCATTAACACGAGCATACTTACGCAAAAGCGCTTTTCACCGAAGAAGCACTTTCGCGTAAGTATGCCTGTTGCTGAGGCTGTACTATGATGCTGATAAGGGAAAAAATTCCCTTTTCCCCACTGTAGTGCGGTCTCGGAGGGAGAATATTAAAGTAGGGGGGGTGTGGGGGGCAAAGCACCTTTTTGGTTTAAGCGCTTTCGTTAAAGTGTGTTATGGATCCGGACGTTTGATCTCTCGATCAAATGTCCTAGACCCATATATATATATATATATATATATATATATATATATATATATATATATATATATATATATGTGTGTGTGTGTGTGTGTGTGTGTGTGTGTGTGTGTGTGTGTGTGTGTGTGTGTGTGTTATGCAATATTATTAGCTCAGTGTTTCTGAGGTTTGCCTAGACATGGCTTACTGGTTTTATATTACTCATGTCCTGGAGCTCTTCTCATGTCTCCTCCAACTGTTATTTCAGAACATTTATTCTCTTCAAATCTCTTTTGGAACTCAAACTCTGCTCAAATGATTTTTGCAGTCAGCAAACAAAAAATTTAATTAAAATAAAAGCTATGTAGAAATTGTTAACTTTAGTTGCCTCCGTTGCATTATGTGCTCACCCTGAGATTGATCATGACTTTACAAAAAGATGGCTTAACAAATGACAAATCACCAAAGAACTGGCCAATGTCAATTCTCTTAAGAAAACAAAAATCTATGCAAACCACATAAGCCCCTAACTTAAATTAATCTCCAAGATTATACCATACTGTCAAAGTAAAATGCAATACAATTTTACATTAGTTTCATGGCACTCACCTTAGCATAGGTCACCTCACCACTAGATTCTATGTTACCTAGGTAATCAATACACCTACTATAATAACATTGTTTACCAAATGAGAAAAATAAAAAATGAAATGAATATGTCACTCTTTTTAAATACCTTTTATTATAATAGATACAATGTTATGACAGATGGGGAAAGTCCCATGTTGTTAAAGCACAAGGAAGCCCTATACATTTTAAAATAGAATATTATGATGCCATATAGGCCTAACCACGGGGTGGATTAGAATTTTTTAACTCTCTGGAATTAGAACTGATTATTTATTTTACTGAATCCCTGTTTAATTATGTTATGAATGTATTGCTTGACTCATTAAACCTTTATAACATTTTATGTAGTAATAGATGTTTCATTTCTGTTAACTTCCTTAAAGACTTCTATTTGAGGTGCTACAAATTCAAGTGTTATGACACAAAGCTCATTCCAGTTTTTATTTTACTTTACTTATTGATACAGTCATTATCATTTGTTCTTGCATTGTTTGTGCTTACCAACAATTCAAGTACATTTCAAAACTCAAAGACATCAGTAAGCTACAAGTAATGAGTGAATGACGCAAATGCAAAAAGGAATGATAATGTTATAATAATGCATGTCTAGTTGAAACAGATTTATGATAAAATTCTGAATATCAAAACTCTGAATATCAAATACAATGATTTAAGAAAACTGGTTAAATTAAAAAAAACAAAACAAAAAAAAAACAAATAAGAACACTTCATGCCATCAGCTGATACAATTAATCAGATAAAACAAAATGAAGCAGAAATGTTACGGATTCATTTGTTAGGAAAGACTGCTAGCAATTACAAGTCACCTAGCTTTACTGGTACTTCATAAAGCATATACGGAAGTCCAAACTGAATCCACAAGTGACTACGAATTCTGTATGAATGTTATAGGCATCACCCTTACTGTTTCAAAAGGACTACCAAAAAAACAGTCAAGAGGAAAAAGTCTCCCTGAAACAGTGCCCTTACAACCAAAACATAAAGAGAAATACTGCCATTGACAAATGTGTGATGACAAACAGGAAGACAAATACTGCAGCCCTCTAATCGTGTATCCATATGAACAGGAAGCTGTAGAATTAAGTTAAAAAATCAAAACAACTCCAAAAACTGAAAAATGCACCAGCAGGCTAGTCATAACAATTTAACATAATTCCAAGCAGAACAACTGGAATCACTGTAACACTGCAGTGCAAACAACTTGTTTTATCCATACAGAACCAGAAAGAATATATTTCCTATCCAATAGCAATATCAGCATCATATATCAATTAGTACGTCAGTGTAAAGCAATTTTGAGCAAAGACAATATGATGTAAATCACCAAACGGCAGAATGTCAAAAACAGCACAAAGGCTACAAACATGGAACAAAATTTCAAATTTATTCTGTAAACTCCAAATTCTAGTCAGCAGAGGTAGCAATTAACAATTATTTCTGAAGTAAAATTAGTGTTTCTTACTTTGGCAAACCACCACTAGCATCTTAGACACTTGTCTTGCCAACTGGTTTAATTACTGGGAGTACCATGTATTTTGGTTCACTGTCCAGTCTTTAGTGATTACTGAAGAATGTTCACTTTCTCTGCATTTCCCTAAGCATACAGTCCTTATTATTCTCAATTCATTGTCTTTTGCTTCTGGTAAACCAATTTATGCTTCCAGTTACTTCTTCTGGCAGCTACCTCATCTGGACTGGAGTCTTTGCCTCTCTCAAGATGGGTGAGACAGTTCACAACTTTTTTTTTTTTTTTACTTCTACCAGAAAACAGAATTATTTCCCATCCAGGACTCCCAGAGGAAGACATCTTAAATCTCCATGACTAAAAAGTGTTCTTAGGAAGCCTTACAAAAAAACAGATAAGACTTGGAAAGATTTGTAAACATTGTTGTTGTTGTCTTTCGGCTTTTCCTGGTTAGGGGTCGCCACAGCGGAACTCCGGTCCGCTAATGACTGGCAGTAGATTTTCATGAACGCTGAGGAGCCATCTCGACGTTTAACCTTCAAAGAAGGCACGCCCATTTACGCATGTCTTTCGAATGCCCACCCAACCGCGGGGAGGACATGCAGACTCCACACAGAAAGCACTCCCTGCACTCCAGCCGAGAATCGAACGGGAGAACATCTTGCTGTGAGGCAACAATGCTAACACTGCACCACCGCGGATTAAGCTTTGTAATTAAAGCGAATAATCATACTGCACTTAAGCACCTTACAAATCCTTAATCAGCAAGACCAAAGCATTTCTTATTTTAGATCCAAAAACAAACTGGCCGTAATCTTTTATTATAAAACATGAGCGCTTTCAGGTTAAAAAATCCTTCATCAGACAAACTTCACATAACCATGACAGTCTTTAAATACTAAAACAATTTTAAAAATTACCAGTCGCTTTCTATACTTGATCCGTCTTTTCTTTAGGGCTGGTTTTAAAGGTACAGAACTATTTAACCCAGGTGGGCTGTCAGCAGCCAAATGTATGATCCATCTTAATACTGCATACTCTGTATCATTAACAATGTCTCCTCCCCCTTTTTTTTCATCTGTGCAACATGCAGAACCATAAAAACAAAAGTATGATCTGGAAAGCTGGAAACATGCTGGTATAATGCATTGTGTTTATCCTTCTGTTTAATGGATGACAAGCGGTGCAGTATTCTTGTGTTAACTTACAGTTAGTTTTTCCAACATAAAAACTCGGACATGACTTGCAGCATGCCAAGTAAACCACATTCTCTGTGTGACAATCTGCATAAAACTCAAGTGTATATTTTTTATTTGTAAAAGGATGTATAAAGTAATTTAAACCATTCACATTAGAACATGCTTTACAATGCCTGCAGGGAAAGGTCCCTGTTCTCATATGTGCAGAGGAAATACTGCTGGCCTTCTTATTTTTTAACCCAGGTTCTATGCATAACATATCTTTTATGTTACTATTTCACTTAAAAACAAATCTAGGTTTCTCATCTAAAATATCCTTCAGATGACTGTCACTTCTTAGTATCTTCCAGTTTTGCCTAATAAATAATATCACATATCCCATACACATTATTACTATAACGTAGCATTACCGTGTTGTTACCCTGATGTTCTTTATTATCAGAAAACCATGGTCTTGCCCTAAATTCCCTACGGGATATTATGCTGTTCTTAGTTTTCTCTAAGTTTTCCTTTGAGTACCCCTTTTCCTTAAGAAGTTCATTTAACACATCAATTTCTTTGTGAAACTCATTATTATCTGTGCACAGCCGAGAAACTCAATATCCTTGGCCTTGCATAATATTATGAAAGGTATGCCTAGGATGCATACTACATGCATTCAAATAATGATTTCTCCAGCATGGTTTCCTATCCAGGGTGGTGTCCAATTTGCCAGTTACATTTTTATTTAACGGGACATCTAAGAAGGCAATGGTCTCATTGCTGTGCTCTACTGAAAACATGAGAAAATCTATGGTTTTCTCCAGGTAATCAACAAAATTCCACAGTTCATCACTGCCCTGCGCCCACAACAAAAAAAAAAAATCAAAAACTCTGGCATAAAAAATTATAGAATTCTTCCATAAATGTTCACATTTAAAAATATATTTGTCTTTCCAGAAGGCTAACACTAAATTAGCATAAGAGTTGGTACAGGGTGTGCCCATGGCAACACCCTGTACCTGCCTATAGTGTGTTCCATTGCCAAGAAAGATGTTATTTTCTAACACCAATGCTAATGCTTCCAGAATTAAAATGTTGGTGTTCTCATCATATATATTAACTGTATGCAGTACCTCTTCCACTGTCTTTATCCCAAATTCATTAGTGATGACAACAAGCTAATGAATGACTGCTATGACTCTAGTTAGACCACAAATGTAATCCTGCAATCAGTGAAAGGAGCTGTAGGAAAACTGTTCCCACCACATAGAGCAAGGTCTATCAAGAAATTAGACAATATGCAGATAATAAATCATTCCAAACAAAACATAAACATCTAAAGGATCCCTACAAATCTGCTGTCTCTCAGGCAAAGGCAAAGCCTTCTACTCCCTGTACAACAAAACTCTGGTTACAAACATTTCTAACTGGACTCAATCCTAACACAGGAATCAAATTTCACGAATATGTTCATTAGAAAAAAGCTGCACTTGTAAGCTCCTCTGTCCTACCTTTTCTATTCCTCCACTCCTTTCTTCTCCTGTTTCTACTCACTTAATACAAATGACACTCTGCCACCATCATTTCCACCTTTAATACTTTCAGTACTCTGTATATACAATACTGTTGCATTAAGCAGCACTGGGGTCTATATTAGTTTGCAGAAACATATTTCCAGTGAACACCTCGGCCAACTACACAACTTTGCCCTTTTCCCCACTGTAGTGGGAACTCGAAGTTGGTATATATATATATATATATATATATATATATATCTATATGTATATATATATATATATATATATATATATATATAAATATATATATATATATTTAGGGGAGGAGGGAATCCCCCACTTGGGTGGGTTTGCTTCGGTTAGTTGTGGGTTCCGTTGTGATGCGGGGCAATTGTTTCATTGCCTTTGGTAAATTCAGTGAATTGTGGAAGTGATTTTTGCTGAATATGTGTCGACAAAGAGGTGCTCACTGGAAATACGTTTCGGCAAACTAATATCGACCCACAGCACTGTACTACCTGTGGAACCTGAACACTGCAGAAATGACTTTATGTTAAGTAACCTGCAGTACTGTAATGATGAACATTGAAAACTATAACTAGTTATGTAAATATTGTACTTTGTTCATGGTGCTATTCATGTCACCTTTGTAATTTGCTATGCTTTGGCACTCAGGTCATGACTCAATGCCAGTCTACCTGCCAGTCAATAAATACAATACATAAATACAGTAATAAAAATGAAATGATATACAAAATAATGGTAATTAGCATGCCATGCCCAGACGAACTTCTGAACATCAAGCAATCCAATCTACCAAATTATTTTTACAATTAAAAATTCTCTCAAAAGGAAAATACTTGCATACATATATACAAATCCATTCATTCTGCAAGAAAAACGTTAGCTAAAGAGATTTGTAGCAGCATCTCTTAATCATTGTTTTAAGTAATAATTTTACAGAGTACATATCTGGACTTATTTTGAAAGGGAACTTTGCATTATTCTAGGGAGACTTTTAAGTCACATGCTTTTGTAAAACCTCAGATACAAGATGATGGGTTACGGTAGCTGTGTTTGTAATAATATGAAGAAAGAACAATCAGCCAATCTAGAAACAAAAATAAATGCCTTGCAAATGGAGTACTGAAGGTGCCAATTAATGGGATGGATCCTAAAACACACACATTATTGCATACAGTATGACAGCCCCAGAGATACCTAGATGTAAACTGTTTCAAGCTATTTTGCAGATATTCCAAAAGAAAATCAGAACCAAAAACCATTAGTATTAATTGTTTAGCAATATAATGCATACAAAAGAAACTAAAAGAAAAGCTAAGCTTAAATCTAATAAGGTGACAAAATCTTCACAGTCTTGGACAACTGCCAGTTACATGATGGGGTACTTGCCATTAATATACAGATCAGTATATGGTGTGCAAAAAGAAATAAATGTAAAAGATTATTACCTATAGAAAATCAAGCTTTACAGACTGCAATGTCCACAAAAGCAGTTAAAAACAGTATATGGTACTGGAAAATATCTGAATGTACCAGCAAAGTGAATGTAAAACCTAAGTGCAGGGTAGGATTTTTGCTGTCTTAGTAAACAAATGATTATAGTTTAAAGAAAAGCAAATTCAGTGCGAAGGGTTATGTTAAGAAAGTGTCTGGATGGCTACAAGAAGAGTCACAATTATGCAGCTGGATAAAGGATAAGTATTAAATGAAATGCTGAAAGATGGCCATTTATGCTCATGCTTACGGCAGTCCTTAAACATATTCAAGTTAGGATCAATAGCTGAAGCACATATACATAACACAACCTGAAAGCTATAATTCAAAGTGGAAACGGATCATGTTGAAGAGGGGTGGGGGGATTCAAGAAATATGGAGAGAGTGGGATTTTTGATGCAGATCCTTAAGGAGAATAACAGCAGCCAAACAGAATAGTATATTCATAAAGTAGCCAAAAGTAGTCTGTGAAGTAAGACAGCATGGGAATGGAGAAAGCAGACTCTTCTGATAGGGATGATTGCAATTAGGGGTACACAGAACAGGCAGGGGGATGGAAGTTACTGAAGAAAACTGGCAAAGGAACCAAGATACTGGGAGCAAATAATGACAGAGGGAAAGGTAATAGAATGGGAAGAGGCCAAGAAGACATTTACACTGCAAGCCACAGACTGCCTTCCCTACAGAGATTGATATTAGAATATAGACAAACGATAAAGCAATTGGGGAACCTAAGTGAAAGACCTGCTCTGGTACAGCTTTTAGTTGAAGCTAGAAGAGAAGCTGCTGTAAAAAAGGGATAATTAGTAGGGCATATAAAATGTTGTATTATAGCTACAGGAATAAATCAGAGGAGGTTAGAAAAGATTGGGGAGAGAGAGTAGGCAAGCATTTCACAAGGAAACAACAGGAGAGCATATGTATGGCTCTCAAATATGCAATAAAGTCTGGAAGAGTTGGGATTTTTGCTTGGAAGTTTTGCATAGGTATTTTTATAGCCCAAGCAGACTTCAAAGAATTTTTCCGCAGGTAGATGGCAAATGTTGGAAGTGCGATGGGGAAGAAAGAGGTAACTAGGAACATATATTTTGGGAGAGTAATGAGTTTGCAGATTTTAATAATTTGCTACAGAGTACTCTGTCAGATATATTGGGTGAACAAATGGGTGTAACTAGGGAAATGATTTTTCTGATTTGTAATTAATGATCTCAACTAAGTTTAATTCTGGCATCTGCCAAAAAAGTAATTAGTAGAAAATGAAAAATCAAGGTCTATTACCAGCTGTATTTGTAAATACTGTAACAGAGATAAAAGAACTGGAAATGGGGTGTTTAGAAAGGTAAGGAACAAATTACATAGAAAAAATGGAAATTGTGCTAGCAATATGTAACAATAGGAGGTTCTGTCAGACAGCAAGATGGAATTTTGTAAATAATTATATGCCATTTGTGAATCTCAAACTGATTTATAAAAGATGCTTGTGTCACAAATACATTAGAACTGTATGCCATGTGTATATCAAACTGTTTTGTACAGATGTTTGTGTTGAAAATGTATTTGTAAAGTACTTGTGTTTGAAATGTATCCACAGTGTGCCATACTGGAGAGAACAAAAATGTACATGCGCTATTGTAACTGTTTAAATATATATGTTTTAACACAGGAAACTGGAAATCAGGAGGTTAACCTCAGTCCAGCAAACTTTAAAATATATATGAAATTAAATCACTTCATACGCTAGGCCATAAAAATGCTATCTCACAGGTTTTAATGCAACCAGAGACACAAAGTCTGTGCTAGGAAGCTTTCTGTATTGACTTTGGGGAGAAATAATTACTACTGTGGAAGTGTGGAGGTATGCAATTGTTTTATGACTTCCAGCACCTGCTACAGTTCTTGTGTGTGCATTTTTTACAGGTAGGTGCTAAATCCTGCCAGCTTCTATATATGGGGGTTTGCATAAGAACTAGAATTCAGATGACCAGAAGTGATGTCATTCTCCAAGCTATCCCAGAGGTAATTTTCTAGATATTATTTTGAGAAGTCTCTTAGTGAGACTGAGCATTCTGTATTCTGTCTTGGGCCTGGCGACCATTCACCACAGCATCTGCCTTGCTCTATTAGTAAGTAAGTAGGGAATAGTGATTCTCTTAAATTCAGTCAGGAATATAGTGAAGCTTAGTTTAGATATTGCTTTTCTTTATCTGTCTGAGCCTGTCCTTTGGTGTTATTTTAAATATTTCCTGTGATTTGAACTCTGATGTCACTGTGAATATATATTTTGCATTTTCTTGTTCTTTTATTATTTATTATTAAATATATTTAAACCTTCATTTGTGGCTGATCTTTGTAGAAATATTTAACTTATTTAACTTTTGAGAGTATTTGCATATTAATTTGGTGACACTGTGTGGGCTACTCCTAATAGCCTTGCTCTTGATCAAACTTCCATTTGCATTAATAGTAATTTCTTCCAGTGTATTGGGTACCCTTGTAAGGGCCTTAAAGTAGCTGGTGAGGGGTTCTGGTGGCAGTGATAACTACCTTATAGTCTGGGCAAGAAGGGCATAGCTAGTAAACCTGTGCTAGTCTTTCCCAAGTGTATGTATGTGTGTGTGTGTGTGTGTGTGTGTGTGTGTGTGTGTGTGTGTGTGTGTGTGTATGCAAATCAAATCTCAAAGAGTGTGTGTGCATGTCAGCTACTTGGGCAGGGACACAAAGCATTGGGTGGACACAGAGAGTGCTGGATTACTTGGCTTGGAACCCTGGCTAAGGACTCAACTCTATACCTGTGCCAGTGAGGAGTCTTATTGGGGATCTGGAGAAAGAGAGAGGAACCAGCCCCCGGACTGACTATGTTCTCTGTGTCCTCTTAAGGGAAATTGTGCTTGATTGTGCTTGTTGCAGACAGCTGCATCTGGAGATACTGTGCATGTACATGTTAGCCTCCCACTGAAAGTCCCCCACTGGTGCCAGTGGTGAGGAGTGGGGTTATTTGATTACCAGAGGTGGAGGATCGTCACACAATATATAAAGAATGAGGTTTAAGGGAAGGCAGGAATTTAACAATTTCTATAACACTGGATTGATGATAATTGTATAAAAGAATGTATGTGATGTATGATGTTTGTAATGAAAATGTTAACGTGGCTTGTTTTCTTTTATACAAATGTATGTTTAGCTACGTCTTAAGTGATAATTCAATAAAAGTGTTAAAAAAAAATCAGCCCTGTTCAGAGGTGTCTGCAGAAAATTTCTGGAACTTGAGTGGGATGGGGAATGGTGTGGTCATTACTTTTTCAGTTTTCCTAGAATTAAACCTCAGAGGAGTGCATAGGAGGTCATTATAGTTTGTGCTAGGTGTTCCCTGAAAGAATAAAAATAAATAAATACAAATAAGACTGAATTTTTTTAATAAAGCAAGGATTTTTATTTAGGTCACTATTGGATCAAAATACTGAGAAAATTATCTAACTGATCCTCAGCGCATTTATAATTTTATACCTTTTGGGGACTGCTAGGCCCCCAGACTCCCAGTTTAATGGAGTTACTTCCTACACATTTATGACTGTCCTCTCTTAGCCAGGTAAAGGGGGCTAAAAGGATGCAAGCCAAAAATAATGTTGAACAGCAACAATGAATTTCTTTCCTTAATCATAAATTTTGATCAAACCATCACTGCATGAAGAAGTTGCAAATAAAACTTTAAAATGTACTTCATAGCATATAGAAAGTCATTGCTTCTTGAAAAAAAAAAAGCTGAAGAGCAAGGCAAAATGTGAGAAAAGTACGGAAAATAAAGTAATTTGTATGGTGTGGGTAGCCCAGGCTGGGGGGATGGGGGGGGAGGGGGGCAGTAAGTAGTTGAGGGAGCCATGGAGACTTTTGCCTAGGGCACCATTTCACCTAAGGCAAGCTCTGTACATTGTGTTATTGCAATGTATCATCACTGTAACAAATTGCCAGCCACTGTGAATGTCTCTCTGTGAAAAGAGTCAAGCAAACAGTGTGTTATACAAGCCTGTAAAAATATAAGTGCACTGTAGCCACAGTTAAGTTTGGGCATATGACTCCTGAGGTGCTGCAGTATGAACTTAAAGATTGCTTAGGAGGGGTGTCAGTGACAGGGTGATACTTAAGTGTCCTGGGGCCCCCAAAATGGTAACACCAGCCCTGCCTGTGGAATACCACTGGAAATATTTTTCTGTCTAGAACAAATAACACCAACCTTAACACTATGGCTTCTATTAGACAGCCAAGTAGCTATCCAGCCAACTATACACTGAATAATGCTGAGCTGGAAGAGATTGCCAATACTCTCGGTGCGATAGTGATAAAGGCCTTGGCATGATCCAGGTAGGCAGCATGGATTGTGTACCCTTTATACACTGCCTTGGTAACCATTGTAAAGAATGTAATTGGATTGCTCAGATATGATCTACCTTTTACAAAGCCACACTGGTGCATTTCCATGGATATAAGACCATTCATATTGCTGTTTATTAATCCAGGTATACAAATGATCTACATTGGTCTTTGTCAGCTCAGGTATAATACAATCCATGATCTTGCAAATAATACTAGTGAGAATAAGCCTGCAATTTGTGATTCATTAGTGGGGCTACCACTATGCAAAGGCAAGTAAACAGCTGCTGTTCACACCTCTTGGATGGAACCAGTGGACAGAATCAGACTGAAGAGTCGATGTACGGTTTTGGTAGGTGGGACTTAAGACAGTAAGGGATATTGTCAGATGCTATGAAACAGGTATTAGACAGTGTCAAAGCAGTTTAGTTATGAGTGATTTTCAGACTGAGGGGATGAAGCTGGAAGGGATATTAGTGATATCCTTGAAGGTCACAGAAGGAGGTATCATTACAGACAAGTTCAGTAAAGAACTGTTGGTTATTTCTAAGCTTTTTAACATACCTGTAGACTTATAGTAGTCTTCTGAATTATTATCAATCCTAATTTCACAGTTGGCCTTGCATTTCCTAATGGTAAGACTAAGAGACTGACCTACCAGTTTTAAATCTCTTTTATAATGATGAAGTGGTGATCTTGGATAGATGGCCAGGAGATTTTTTTATTTTTTATTATACAGTTTGTTGATGTGGAGCCCTGCCATATTGGTTTAGTTTTAAAAGTGCCATTATGAGCTCTACAGCCCAGTGACTCAAGATCAATGGGCACCCTAAGTGTTTAACAAAGGTGGCAGGAGAAGATGGGCATGGCCATCCTTGGGGTGAGAGGCAGAGCAGGATGCACCCAGCTGCATTCCATTGGAGGAAGAGTGAACACAGAACAGGAGGTGCAGACCAGAATGCACACTGCTGCATTCCCTTGGAGGAAATATGAACACAGACCAGGATACACACTACTGCATTTCCTTGGAGGAAGAGTGATGAAATTGCCTCTCCCAGGTGTGGATTCTCAGTTCGCCATGCCACTGACTGGTGGTAGCCTTTGTATCAAACATATGGATGCATGTTATTGCAAGGGAAAGGTGTTGTGGGCCCCTGTGGTGATGTAGGCAGCACTTTACCTTGCCCATGAATGGAATTTGGCCACATACAAAAAATAAAAGTCCCCATAGTAGAAATCCTGGCAAGGACGAAAAGTAACCACATGGCTACTTGAATAATGGCCACCTCAGGACAACTCTTGCCCTACCACTGTAAAACTATTCTCAGTGAACTGGGGAATTAATGGATGTATCTGCTAAGTGGTGGACTGAAGGTCAGCAAGCACAGGGACAAAAGAAAGACAGGACAAGAAACTTGCCATTCTGACCTCTGTTGACTGCACTGTTTGCTTCTCAGGGTAGCCAATTATGAATCAAAACTAGCCTCCAAAACAAAGGGAAACAAAAAGTCTTCTTCAGTTATGTAAGGAACCTCCATGGCAAAGCCCAGGTTTGTTCCAAATTAGTACTTAACAGTACCACACTGATCCTGTTGACTTAGCCAATCTGCTAGCAGATTGGTTCAGTGCAAACTTTACCCCCTGCCCCCCAAAGGCCCTTTCAACATCCCTGATACTTGTCCCTCACCTCACATCTCCATAGGTCAAGTGTTGCAGGCCCTATCCAAGGCAAAGAACACAGCTGCTGTGGGACCTGATAGTATCCCAGGATGTATTCTGCACCATCTTCAGCAAGAACTGGCTTCGCCATTGAGCACCCTATTCAACTACAGCCTAAGTACAGGCTTCATTCCAGCAGAGTGGAGAACTGCCATTGTCATTCCCTTGAATAAAGGTGGTGCCACTACTGACCCTGGAAACTATAGCCCCATTAGCTTGACAAGTCTGGTCTGTAAAGCCATGGAGGGTATTACTATGGATCTCATAAACAAGGACATAGGCAATCTCCAAGTACTTGACCCCTCCCAGTTCGGATGTGTCAAGGGTAGATTTTGCCTGTTGAACATGGCTGACTTCTTTAAGACTGTCACCAAGGCCCTGGATGAGGGAAATTCAGTGCATACAGCTTAACTTGACTTGACCAAGGCATTTGACACTATCCCCACTCGGACATCATTGAAAAGCTAACACAACTTGGCGTAAATCCTAATCTCATCAGCTCGGTGGCTAACTGGCTCACCAACAGGACCCTCAAATTCAAAATAGGCACCTCCACCTTTGACAGTAGACCTGTCACTAGTGGAGTTCCCCAGGCATCTGTCCTGAGACCCCTATTGTTTGGCATCTATTTCTCAGAGGTCCAGGCAAAGACAAAAGGCCTGTGGCTGACCACGTTTGTGGATGACTGTAAGTTGGGTTCTGTCACTGACTCAACAAATTATGTTAACATACTGCAAGAGGGTCTCAAAGCAACTAATGACTGGTGCCAAAGTCATGGCCTCAAGCTAAATGCAAAAAAAGTATCATCATACCATTCGGCAAAAACACAACCCCTACCAATTACCACATCAACAGCAACCCCCTAAACACACAACCTGTGGTGAGAGACCTGGGCACTCAGGTTGATAACAACCTCACATTCAACCATCATGTAGCGGCAGTGGTCAGAAAAGCCTTTTACTTGGTTCATCTCATAAGTAAAGGGATTGCATCCAGAAAAAAGGAGGTTATTACCTCTCTATACTCCTCCCACATTAGAACAATAATTGAATATAACTCCCCATTTGGGATGTACCTCTCTAAACATCTGCATCAACTGGAAAGGCCACTGAAATACCTCACAAAGAGAATCCATGGCCTCCAACACTTGTCCTATGCAGACAGGCTCAAATCACTATCACTCTACTTGGTATCGTACAGATTGCTCAGGGGTGATCTGTGACTTGCCTACAAGGCAATCTCAGACTCTGCCCTACTAGATATGCTCCATATCTGTTAGTCTAACTCCTCATGCACTACCCGCTCAAAAGGCCTGAATCTAATATGCAACATCAACAAAACCTGCTGGAGAGACGGGTGTATTTCCCAGAGGCTGCCCCATCTCTGGAATAGACTTCCCATACATGCCAAACAGAGCACCTCGCTGACCTTCTTCAAGCGCAACCTTGATGAGTGGATGGGAAACCACAAATTTGTCCCAGAGGTTCCACCTGTGTCCCTCATTAACAGGGGTGACAGGTGCGGACTGAGGTTTGTTTTTGGGAATAAAGTCTTGGCTAGGCTTGTAAGGACCCCAGGGCCATTAGCCTAGTAACCTCCTACGGATGGGTATATATCCTTCAAGTACATCTAACAAATTGGGAGCAAAATTCAAAAAAGTAGCTTGCACCCTCGAGTACCAGGTTAGCTAGGCAGCTAACCCATTTATGAATGTCAATAAGATCAGTAAATATTAAGTAAGTGTTTTTCTCATAATGCTTGAGGGTCTGTGATGCAGGTTTTCAGGGAGAAGTGACAGCCTGATGGTCAGATTTAATTTGGGAGGGCACAACAAGTTGGGTGGTGCAACTAAGGGATACGTTAGTAAAACAAGATCAAAGACTGACACCTCTGATGGGCAGAAGGACATTTTGTTCAAGTGTATTGATATTTACAATGTCCAGACATTTCTAGACACACCCTATGATGGTAGTACAATCCTGCTAGTTTATGTGTGCTTTTTTCTGCACCCTCTTCAGAACCGGAGCTCCCCTTTCCCTTAAAACCTCCAGAAATACACACAATACTCCATCTGCAGCATAACTTTCTATCTCAATTTTCAACATCCATTGCTAAATACCTCAGCAGTTTCCTTAATATCACCCATCTCAGAGTCCCTTTCTTATGCTGGATTTTATGCCCAGCTCCCCAGATTTCATAGTCTGGCCTTTATTTCCCAGGTGCATCACTTTTAGACTTGGATGGACTGAAGTAAAACTATCTGTTACACGACATCTGCAATCTCCTTAGTAATCTTCCCTGGTTCGATTCCCCTTCTGTTACATATTGTAACCACAAACAGAAACAAATTTGGGTTACTAAAGAAGAGAAGTAAAACTGAAAATGCAGCTGGATAAGTTATTGATTACTATAAAATCTTTCAAACATAAAAAGGAGTTACTGCAGAGGATCAAGGCTGTGAGTTGTTAATAAGATTTATTCATTTAGCCTAGTAATCAATTCTTTCAGCCTCTGTTTGCCTGCTGCGTGACTCTGAGCAAGTCAATTAACCAGAGAGTGCTCTGGGGCAGTTGAGAAATTGGGCTAGACCCCTCCATGGTCTTCTAGACTGCATGTCACACAAAATTAATTTCTAATTCTTATAATCAAAATGCCAATGACACATTGAGAGAAAACAAATGATGAACTTGTATGTGTGTAGTCATGAAGTAGTCCTGATTTTGACAGGAAATAGATATGGAAGTCTGAATTAGATTATTATACCAGTCTGCCTTTTGGGCAAACTGTCACAAAATGGTGTTCATATAACCATCATTATGAAACAGATATGGTTGACAAGCTAATATATAAAATCACAATTATTACTATCTAAAAAAATCACTTTGGTGATATAATTATTTTCCTGACAGAATACATCCCTATTAAGAACAACATAGGAACTTACCAAACAAAATAAAAGCTTGGTGGGAGACACGCAAGTCAAGATGGAGACTGGGACCATAGAGAGACTTCCATAAGCAATTAGCTAGATTCTCAATAGTTCTAAATGACAGATTTACTCAAATTTCACTGAAGATTCTGAACAAATGTACAGGAAAAAAAAAATCAGATGACAAAATCTGATGTTTCATCTTTTGAAAATACCTCTCAACTGTCCCTGATTTTCAGGGACATCCCTGATTTTGACTCAGATTTTAGCTCTGTCTCTCTTAATCCCTCCTAAAACTAGTGACTTTTAGAGGAAAGGTGGTGAATTATTATTAATGAATAATGACAATAATTAAGAGTTATAGACTTCTTTTACTTCAGAAAATGTGTATTAATTCATATGTTCTGATTCTGTCAATGTTTCAAGTTAATAGCACTAATATTTTCAAAGTGTCCCTGATTGTCCCTGATTTTTTCTTGACTTGTCCCTGATTCTGTTGAAATTTGTCCCTGAGTGGTTGAGAGGTCTGTCTGAAACCATTATAAGACAAAGAATTCTGGATAACATATATAACTACATCAAAACAGCTACTGGACAATTAACAAAACTGGGACGCATTACCACATAAATGAGCAACTGACATTGCAGTTTTTTAGGCAATCAGGAACTATAACAAAGAAAAAGGCATGTTAGTGTAAATGTACACTACGATTTAATCATCTGAACTAAAGTCAGTAACATAATACAGTGACTAGAGAGATTCACAGATGACAAGGCTCTTGCCTACATATGGAAGGCTGTGTGACATAATGCTCCAACGAGGAGAGTTGACTACAGATGCTTATTAGACATGATGGACAAACATGTCATCATATGATGAACTTCATAATGATAACACTGGTGCTTAAGAGTCACATGTCCCTACCAGAAAACGTGCAAAGTCTTTGTCAGGGGGCTCCACGCTTAAAGAATATATTTCAGACTCACCTTTAAAAAAAATGCTAATAGAATAAGCCTGGCTGGTTTTCAGAAATGCTGTAGTGCGTGTGTATGAAGTGACACATAGTAAACAACATGGATGTATGTGACTAGCAGAGCAAAATCTTTTGAAGTAAAATACACAATTAATATAACTTTTGGCTGATGGCTGACAGAGCTCTCAATCTATAGAGCAAGAAATCTGGACAGTCATAAATAATGGGGGGACAAAGGCCCAAAACTAGGGACACTTTTTTTAAATATTGCTCTTACAAACTTAGAAAGTTCAAAATAGTAAATTCAAGGAATCCCAACAATAGCCAAAACTGTAGCACAAAAATGATTCCAAGAAGCCGTGTCACGTTTCAATTGGATAAAAACAGGTTTAATGTACCACACTAAAATACAGGTTGAATGCTTTCTTCCACTGATCGTAGATTTCATCAGAACACTCATCTTTAGTCTCAATTCCTTATATACATGTTACATTCCCGCCCTTAACAAATCAATTAAACAATTAATCAATTAAAATTAATGTTTAAAAAACATGCATTACCTAGAAAGTTGATAGAATAACAGTTTTGTAGTAGCATGATTTTTTTGAAAGGTATGAAGTCTGAAACTCAAAATGTCTGTCATTATTTTTTGATTTCAACCCTCAAAGATTTGCCAAAAAACACAATTTAATGAGAAACATAATTAAGATAATTTTTGGCTGATGACTAACATACCTCTCAACCTGTTAGAGCAAGAAGTCTAAACAAAGCCATAAATAATGGGGGGGGGGGGGCAGAAAATAGGGACTCTTAAATATCGCTCTTACAAATCTAGAAAGTTGATTGAATAACAGTTTTGCATTACCATGAATTTTCTTAAGGGTATAAAATCTGAAACTCAAACGTCTCACTATTTTCTGATTTCAACCCTCAAGGATTTGCCAAAAAAAAAAGCCAACACAATTTTATGAGAAACTGACCAAAATACAAGAAAAATATCTGGACATTCTGCGAACATTTGTACAGTTGAGAGGTAGGATTGCTGATGCATTGAACTAATAACTAACATGAACAAATTGTTATTAATCATGAGTATTTTTAAATATAAGTAAACAGAAATAAATGTTAGCACATATTATGAGGGAACTATAGTTCTGCTTCTTTACTGAACATATTCCTTGCTACTACAGACTAACTTTCCTTCCATTTGCTTTTAACAGTGTACATGTGAACTCATATTACAGTAAACATACATTAGATTTAGGACTGGTAGCAAGCAGATATGAACTACACAGTCACTTTACTTGATCTGTTGTGTTAAATAATCTCCCACTGTCATAGCTAATAGCCTTCTTTTTCTTCAGCTTCTGGGAGTCTAACTAATGCAGGAAGAAGCACAGCATATGTTGTTACTACTTTGCGCACACAGGTTGGTTTGTGTGTGTGTGTGTGTGTGTGTGTGTGTGTGTGTGTGTGTGTGTGTGTGTGTGTGTGTGTACGTGCACCTGGCTGAATAAAGTAAAGTTTCTGTACAGCTGGAGTGGAATAGCACATAGCTCTGGAGAGTCTTTTATGTTATGTTGTAAATGCGGGGTGTGTGAGCAGGACACAACAAGTAGTGGTACTGCTGGAAAATTGTCAGTTTAAAAGAGACAGGCAAAACAATTTGGTGGTCCAAATAGAATAATTAGCATTAATTATAGCACAGCTGGTCAGGTTTTATGGGTGTGACTACTGTCATCTATCAGTGTCTGTGTCATATACTAGATTTTTATACCTCAGATAAGATCCAGAATTGTCCTAAATAAGTAACTTAACACTGTCAGTTATGAAAGCTTGCCATTCTAAAATACTAGTTTCCTAGACTTTGATAAAAATCTATAAACCTTTACTGCCTGTTATGTTGTGTGTGTGTGTGTGTGTGTGTGTGTGTGTGTGTGTGTGTGTGTGTGTGTGTGTGTGTGTGTGCTGCAAAAGTCAAAATTCTAGACCATCTCAGTTATTACTACAGAAAAAGAATAATTTTCAAAAATGACGAAATCATCAGAAAAGCTGTGAAACAAGAGTTACCTGCTAAAGTCACGGATCATGGATATTAACCAGTCACTTTGCTATCTTGAAACAGTTTAATGTGTCTCTCAAGATGACAGCCGCAGCAAGAAAATTATAAAACAAGGCTTTCTTGCTCAAGGGCACAGGACGTACGTATGTCAGTGAAAAACACTGCAAGCTTAAGGGTTTTTAAGACAGTATTTGAGAGTCAGTGATGAAAGACAGAAAGTGCAAGAACTATTCCATAACAACGACTCTGTGGTAGGGCAAAAGGCACATTACTATCCTGCAGCATAAGTTATATGCTTTAATACAGCATCTGTAATGAAGATCAGTTCCAAACAAATTCAAAACCTGCCCTCTGGTAATGCAACTGACATGTGACACATACTCTATGCACAATTAAGAAATCAGATGATGACTGTAATTTAACAGATACCCAAAAATACCACAGCATAGAGAGAAATAAAGGAGTCAACATCAAACATTTCCTCCTTCTAGGATTCAGAAGTACCTCTTCTTCATGCTATGAAGACACTGGCATGGTTACGGTATTTATACTTACTGCTTTTATCTTGCATTAACTGCTCTCTCTGACTCTTTCTTTGTAAAGCTTTGAAGTATATAAATCCAGACTTCTTTAGTTATTGTCCACATATAAAGCTACTGCAGTACAAAACAGGCTGTAAATGGTGACAGCTACACATGACACAAAATACAGCAAACACGTCTGCAGTAAAATTATATTCTAAGCCTAACAGACGTTGCTTAATGAGCCAAGCATTCTGTATTTGTTTTAATATATTTCCTGTTTGTTTACTGGGACAGCCTAACTGAGCCAACTCCCTTCTTCAGAAAAAGACCAAGGAGAAAAGCTCCTATGAAGACTTGCACTTATGCATCACCTACACAGAGAGAGGAAAGTGTAATGCACATTGAACCTAGAAACAGAGCATTTAGATTTTCCTGTTGTGATGTTATACTAGGGTTCATAGGTTCATAGACAGGTACAAGGCTATCGGCCCGAGGGCCTTCGTAAGCCTAGCCAACAAGGTTCCCTGGCTTACGCCACCCAAGAAAGTTATTTTCCTGTGCCACTGTCGAACAGACACAGAAGTGATCCCCAGGGTGCATTTCCTATTTCCCATCCACTCATCAAGATTTTTCTTGAAGAGTGCTAATGAAGAACTTTCCCTGACATAGATGGGTAGCCTGTTCCAGAGTATGGGAAGTATCTAGGACAGGAATCTATCCCTCCAGCATGTCCTGTTTATTGTGGTGACAAGGTTTGTAGCTCGGAGGGATTGGGATTTCTTTAGGTGTAGCATGTCCAACAGCTCCAGGTTTGACAGCTTTATATGTTAGGCAGAGATCACCTCTGAGTAGGCGATATGCTATGGAGTAAAGCTGGAGTTTTTTGAGACGATCAGTGTAGGGCATCTGTTTGAAGCCAGTAATCCTCTTTGTGAGGTACTTCTGTGGCCTTTCCAGCTGCTGCAGATATCTTGCGAGGTACATTCCAAAAGGGGCATTGTACTCTATAATGGGTCTAATGAGTGTCGAGTAGAGGGGAACAATGACCTCTTTTTTCCTGGGTAATGCGTAAGTGCATACATAGACTTCAACAGATCACCTTCTTGCATGCATGTCAGTGCAACCATTAATGTCTATGGGCACAACTCACATTTGTCCATGTGCTGACATCACTGAGAAAAAATAAGGAACTAAAGTTTAGTAATATTAGTACATGGAAACAGTGTATTTTAAATGTATTTTTTGGGTGAAGAAGAAGCTAAACACATTCCATGATAAGGGATACATGTACCACATTTTCTGGTGCAAAGGTAAGAGTAGAACATCGGCAAACTACGACTTGAGGTAATCCAATCAGTCTTTGCTAGTAAATGGAGCTGGGGACCCCTGTCAGGATCAGTGATAATCAAAGTTTCTAATTCCCAGTCACTATACACCATTGGTTAGGGATGTGGACCCCCAGTTAGTATACGCTGGTAATCAGATTTGAACCAGTGCATATGAATGATCTGATATGGTGATACCCTGGTTAGTATATTCTGGTAATTAGATTCAAGGATTTCCAATAAGCTCATGCCAACAACCAAACTTGGAGCACTCTGACCAGTATGTGTTTTAAACATACCTCTCAAGTGTACCTCATTTTGAGGAATGTACCTCATTTGGGGTCTTAAAATGTTCATGTTCCTCGAAGTTTCACATTGAAAGGGTCTGGCACACATTCTGTGTTATGAATTTTTTAACTGATATCCGTGGTAAATACAAATGAATCATATTAATTCATTAAAATATATATTTTTATAAGTAAAACCAGCGTTATTAAACATTCTATGACCATTCTAGTTGAAGTTGTTATTATGCCATTAGTATGTGTTCCACATTTTGCTCATTTGTTCCACATTATGCGGGCTGGTGTTCCTCATTTTGGGGATGCAAGGTTGAGAGCCATAATTTTAAATCAGTGTTAGCACCTTAAGTCTGGGGCAGCAGAAGTAGACACCAACAGGAAAATGGGATGCATGCATATTATACTCTGATGGTCACATGATTTTGTGGCATATCCCACACAGGAGAAACTGGAAGCAGGATGAGGAGAAACATGAGACACACCATTTCAAGTCAACAATGGCCCACTATGCTTCAGTTATGCAACCTATCCTATTTGCAGTCTTACCCCCAATCCTCAAGCTGAGCAAAGATGAATCCTCCTTTTATGGTGGCCCATTGTCAGTTATAAAGAGAAGCTGTCTGATAGTGAAGCTGAGATACCCAGGTGCAGCAGTTTACAGGATGGGGTAGCTCCAACCAGAGCAGCAGCACAAGTGCAAAGCAGAAGTACTGCAAAGCCAACTGCCTCCTTACTCCACTGTGCTGTGCTACATCATTACCGACATTCTGCTGTAAACCTACCGTACATCTCCAGTTTCAGCTGCCTGCAATGAAGATTATATTGCTTTGCATTTATTATGGCAGTTGGAAGGAGAACAAAGGCCCTGACCTCAAATACAGAGCAAGCATTAGTCCTAACCTACACTGAAAAGATACATTAGTATTAATATGCACGCTGTGATTTTGTACACATTTATTATTCTCCAAAGTTCTCCTAGGTTGTACCTACTGCAGGCAAACTACTGCTCTATTTATTTTCCACTCACAATAAGTAGATACATTAATACATACAGGGGGGAATGAAAGTGTACATACATTTCACTAAAGGTGAAGCAAAGCTACAGCCAATAAGTCATGTGCCATGGATATTGATTACAAAAAAAAACTTTTAAATATTCTTATAAAATTTGTAAAAAAGTACCTTATTCCTTAAGCTGTTTATTTGGTCCTGAAGTCCACTGGATAGAAACTTGCAGTCCACATCTGTATCATTTTGCCATATTTTCTCATTTACTTGCTTTGCTGACTGGATAAATTGCTTGCAGTACAATACAGGCAATCTGCAGGAAAATACAATGGATGAAAAAGCAGGAATCACAAACTGTATAAGCCAGTTTATACTGCGTGCTCTTAAATAGTTCTCATTTGGGAAAGGAGGGTTTATTTTCCCAAAAAAAGATCTGCTTGTGTCATGCATCAAGTGAATTTATTAATCTTCTTAAAAAGAAACAAAAATGGGACAGCCCTCCTGCGAATGTTTGTAATTAAGAGCACTTTGAACAAACAGCTAAGAATGAACCAGAATTTTTACTACTACAGCCAAACAAACCAAAGGACACCTACTGCTGCTGTTGCATAATTCCCTTCCCCCTCCACCAGACTTGAGGCAGAATTGAGCATGCTAAAACTGCGGGGGTGGGGAGTCCACTGCTTTGCAGAGCAGGACTGTCTCCAAAATAATGAGTGAAGGATCTTACCTTCTTAACAGCTGTTGCTGTGCTCTGAAGACCCCTTCAACCAAAACGAATCTTATCAATTTAATTTATTTTCAAAGCCTGTCCAGAAAATACATGCTAAGCTGGTAAAAACCTAATTTTCAAATGTGTTTAAATCACAGCAAGATAAAGCAATGACAAGTAGCGATCTTAAAATGTATCACTTTTTTCATCTTTTTTTAAGCCTTTATTTCATATATAAACTATTCTGAAAAACTTAAAATTGTAAGACGTGGTGTAATGACAGTTCCATTCAATTGTGTAAAATCAGGTAGTAGGAATGGTAATGCTGAGTGGCACTGGCCATCCATAGTTATGCATATTAGTAGCCACATCCCAGCCACACAAATCTACATATAAACATACTGATGGTCTGCAGTACTGTATGAACCTAAGCTTATATTACACATTTATGACCCATGAGACTACACAGACATTATTTTTTTTCCTGGAAGACACTGTATTTCAAAATGGCTGATAAAAAGAATTACTCAGTTAACCAGTGCAGTAATGGAAGTTTTATAAATCAAACCCATGCAGACAAGATGCACATGGCTATCTCAGAACTTCTTACAATATCCACCAGGTTACAGTGATCAGCAATGAATATCCAATGATCCATTACACATAACACTCATCAGAAATAACCTGACAAATAATTAAATGTAATAGCAGTGATCATACCTCTCAACCACCCAGTGCAAGAAATCTGGACAAAGACTAAAATAATGGGGGGACCAAAGACCCAAAAATAGGGACAGATTTTAAATATTGTGCTTTTAAACTTAGAAAGTAGTAGAATAATAGGATTTGTGGTAGAATGCATTTTCTGAAGGATATGAAGTACAGCTGGAGAGACCACAAAAGTACCTCACCAAGAGGATCAAGGGTCTCCAACATATGTCTTATTCTGCCAGACTAAAGAAATTCCAGCTCTATTCAGTAGCATACCGCCTGCTCAGAGGTGATCTCTGCCTGACGTACAAGGCCATGTCCAATCAGGAACTGATGGACATGCTCCACCTCAAAAAATCAAAATCCATCAGGACCACGAGAGCTAAAGACTTAAACCTCAGCACAAGTATGAATAGGACATGCTGGAGGGATAGATTCATAACCCAGAGGCTTCCCATGCTTTGGAACAAGATCCCAGTTCATGTTAGGCAGAGCCCCTCACTGACTCTCTTCAAGAGAAATCTTGTTGAGTGGATGGGAGATCGTAAGTTTACCCCAGGGGTCACATCTGTGTCACTACTAGACAGGGACACAGTAAACTAATTCTATTATATAAGGGGACCTTCATTGTGTCACTACTAGACAGAGGCACAGTATTCTAAATCTATTCTGTGCATTCTGTACCATTTCATGGGGTGGCGAAAGCCACATCACTATGGCTAGGCTTACAAATGCCCCAGAGCAGATAGCCTAGTACTAAACTATGAAACTATGAAACAAAACTCAAATGCAATGTCATCAGGACCAGTCTTTGGTCATCTAGTGCCCTAGGCAAAAGGTCTCCACACTGCCCCCCCAACACCACCCTGTGATGCCATCCTGATCTACCTACAGCATCCAGATTACTGGAAAAGTGACCCTACTAGAGCAGCGCCTTAGGCAGCCACCTAGTTGGCCTATGTCTAAGGCCAGCTATGTATGTCATTATTTATTGACTTCAATCTTCAGTGATTTTCCAGAAAACCAAAAATTTTACAAAAAATACCCCAAAAATATGAGGCAAAAATCTGGACATTCTGCAAAAATCTAGACAGTTGAAAGGCATGGCCACAGATTAATTTCAAACAGACTAGCTAATAATTTCTAGTCTACAGGGGTTAGCTAAACTGTGTTATTCCTTTGCATATTTATATCATGTTGATTTGTGTTGATCAATAGACTTCAAGATTTGTGCTGGTGGTTAAGGTAATATATATATATATATATATATATATATATATATATATATATATATATATATATATCTAAAACTTTCCTGAATCTTGCCACTCCCAAAAAATGAGGGACTGGATGAACCGAAAGAGGTGGACAAGTAATGAGAGAGAGAAATATTCTTTAAACTTGAAACAAGTACAAAAAATAGAGGAACTTGTAAAAACAAACAAGAGTTTGTTATTTGTTATATACCCTAAACCCAGTCCAACAGCTCCTTGCTTAACAATAGATGACAAAACAAGAAGACTGGACAATCTTAACTAGGTGTGCAGAACCAAATGTATGAAATGGACTTTACTGTGCTGCTGATGCTGGAGCATTTTATCAGGAGAGGAGGGAGACGACAAAGAATTTGAATCATCATTAGAATAAGTGTACTTACAAAATATGATGGCACAAACACATTTCACACAGTTTTGCACACATATATACACACACACACAAAGACACAAAATGATCTATATTAGCACCCCCCCCGATTGAGGCACAAACACATTTGCACACATATATATGCACACACACACACAAAGATGAACAGAGCAACCCCATCGGCTGATATCAACAAAAGCCACAGTCGCTGTACATAACTACTATTTTTCAACTCACCACTGGTCACAGATAATCTGAATATCACCAAAAGAATAAAAATCATAATAGACCAGTCCTGGTCAGAAACTGAAAAAACATATATCTTAAACCAGCTACTAATTCAATGTTTTTTCTTACTTGGAATGCCCACAGGTGACAGATTCCCTGGTGTGATTTTATTTTCTTAGAAAGCTAATTTTTGCTCAAAGTCTGCTGTTTGGGCACATCTGATGAGAATAATTTCCCTAGTCTCTCCTGTCAGATAAAATTTCCATTGTCTCAAAAATGAAGTACCGAGAAATACTATTAGGTATGAAAATCCTCAGTAAAATTGTCAGTGGCTACTTCACACTGAGTCTTATATTTCCTTTGTTACATATGTGTTGTGCAATCAAGTGCTTGCAGAAGTGTAAAGAAACTACAGAAATAAGGTACTATTTTTTAAATGTAGAATTCTGTGAGTTTCACCTCCTGTCTCCCATCCACCCTTTCACCAATTTAACCAGCGTATCATATTTACTGGCTGCAAATCTCAATTAAATAATAAAGCTGCTATCAAAGATTGCCAGGTATCTTCATACTATAAAAGGCTCAACAGGATTAGAGACCCCCACATGGGAAGGAAAGAAGGCATATGCAAATGACAGAACACAATAAAAGAGCTGTGAATCTTGAGCCTTAATAGCTTTATGACCATAATAAGTGTGAAATAAAAAAGCTGCAGGTACCTCACTATGTATATTTATACATCCATCATTGGTATAGTAGGAAGCATGGTCTTGCAGCCCCTGTCTGCATAAAATATTATTGATAGATCACTGAGGTGGTTGGTTTAAAGTCAAAATATTGAAAATTGTTAAAGTTATATAGGTAGATTCATGACAATAACACCTGTTCATAACATTCAGGTAGTGTTATTGTTGGATTAGCTTTCACAATGCCTTTTCTTACAACCCTACATTGTGAAAAATGTAGAAAAAAGGCAAGTGACTGTATATGCCTTAATGAGGGGTGATTCTGCATAGAAAGTGAAAAATTTCAGCTCAGGCTAAATTTAATCTAGAATCAAGTTTAATACATATACTATCCAACTGATTCCAATAACAATAAACTTCTCCTCTCTATATATCCTTCTCTCCTTATTCAGCAATGATTTTGCCATGTCTCCAATAACATGGATAACATTTCTCCCCACAGTACCTATAAAGATTAGAAGTACTGTCAATAAAGCCAGAGATTATGGCAAACTAGTCTCCTTCTTATTTCTAGACTTGTCCAAAGTCTTTGACACAATTTGTCACAGTAAATTTCTACTTCAAATGTCTTCACTATGTCTATCTCTGCCTACCCTGCTATGATTCAAAATCTACTTGTCCACTACATATCAATCAAAAAAACGACACTCTCTACATACCTCTCAAACACCAGCAGTCTACCACAAGGCTCTATCTCTAAAACCTTCACCAACACCCTCCACATCTCCCTAATACAATCTGCAGATGGCTCCACACTCATGGTACACCTAAAAAAAAAAAACTACTCAAGAAGCTTTCTCAGCCACTAAAGGATGGCTTTGTAGCTCACAACTTATGCTCAACCCCCCCCCCCCAAAAAAAAACAAACAAACTACTTTTTCCTCAAAAAAACCTCTCTTATGCAAAAACAAAATTTCAAATCCTCTCTCTTAATAATAAAACCACTGAAGTCACTTCTCATAGAAATTATTTGGAATTATTATAATGGATGATAATTTTAAATTCAAACTGCATATACAAAGTTGTATTAAATAATCACCAATAACTAGAAATGCTTTACAAAGCCAAGGCTTTCTCACCAACACAACAAAAACTACACTTCCCACTACTTACCTCCTCCCTTTACTGCTTAATGGTGCTCCCATCCTTATTAACTTCCACTAATTCTTTAGAAGTTGGGAGGATGGCCTAATGGTTAAAGTGTTTGCCTTGCAAGCATAAAGTGCAGGGTTTGCGTTTCACAAGGGATAATTGGCTAGGCTTGCAAGGGCAGTTAGCTTAGTACTAATCTATGAACATCTCTAATCAGAAAAAAACAAAACTTAAACAATGCTATAATAAAGTGGCTATATTTGCAGCACATCCCCCCCTTTCAAAATCCACTACTGTACAGCACTAAAAGCTAAATTGGCAAGAACTACTCCATCAACTAATACGTGTGTGTGTGCATATATATATTTACACAGCTTCTTAACACCTATACAATTATTTGCTATCCATCTGCTTGTCCGGCACTAAATACCATTTTACACAACTATGTTCCCACTTGGACATTACGATCCAATGACCAAAACACCTTTCTGAACACAAACCTATCAAATCTGCTGGGCGTGGTCTGTACTAATACCATGTTGCTAAGGCCAGGAACTCTTTACTTGGATCCATCAGGTCAATACCCTCCCTCCAGTCTTTTAAAACCATTCTGAAAGACTTTGTACCCAAAATCTGGCTCTGTTCTTGCTCAACCCCAGGATAAACTATATCCTTAAATGTGAACAAGTACAAGTCCATACCTTACACCTCCTTACTATCCCTTCTTCACTCACTTCCTTACTTCAATCAAATTTTCTCCCGACTCTCTAAATAAGTATGCCATGACCCTATTCTTTTTTCTCCCACTTCATATTGTAATTCCTGTTTGTATTTACTAACTTATCTTTAATTTCTCTAAACTAACATTTCTCTAAATATTACATAATTGTCATGTAAGTTATATCTATTTTAATGTTTTTACAAAATGTCTAATTTGGTATAATTATTTACACTGTAGATGTTTTGTATTATTTTTGCAAACAGTAAAATTATTGTTCTTAAAATATTTTTGTAATCCTTTGTAGCTTTTCTCACTGGACTTCTGCTGAAAAAGAGTACCTAACCAGTTGGACTGTCCCAGTAATCAAATGTCAATAAATAATAAGTAAATAAATAAATACAACTATTTTGTAAGTTCATAAATGGAACATATATAAACATTGTGCTTATTTTGTTAGATTTTCTGAAAAACTACTGTAAATCATTTTAAATTACTTCTTCCAACTGTGTTTAAACTCTATTTGCTTTCTTATGCGGTAACGCCAGGCTGGGTCTGAATGTGTCTATCTGGGATTAGTCTACAGCCCAGCAACAAACACACATATATATATTTGTCATGTTTAAGTAAAATAAAATAAAATAAAAAATAAACTAGCCTGTAGCTGAAAATTGCTGTTTTTCAACAGATAGTTGGAATAATAGGCATACTGTTTCTGCAAAAATATCGCAGTTTGAAAAATTATGAGATTACCTTTAAAAATGTAAAGTTATGGTTATAGCTCTGGTGGTTTTCAGCACTTTGCTGTAAATTTTAAACTTTTTACTTTTCTTCTGTAGAACTGTAAGAATATTTTTATGGCTTCCTGCAAAGGTGATTTAATAACAACGAAGATTAAACTACCACAATGATAAAGTACTATTTATGCAATGGATGGATAAAAAAAGCTTACTTTTATTGTGAGACTCTAGGGTAGCATATAATGAGTCAGAAAGCAAAGCATTAGGTCACAGTCTCAACAATAAAAATGTCTGTGTGGTGCAGTGAGAAATGGCAGTGGTGAAGGCTAATAGATTACTGGACATGTATCTGAAGGATAGATCCCAAAGATGCAGCTAGCTTTTTTTAACATGGCAGTAGTAAGGCCACATCTGCTTCCGCTGCCCATGCAGAGGAAGTGAGACTAGGCTGGCTTTTGGAGATACCAATATGATGAGGACAAAAAGAGTAGCATTTTCACAATGCATGCATAAAGAGGGAAAAAGATAGAAAATCCCTCACAGAACACACTCTCACAGGCATCTGCAAGTCTCCCTTCATTAGTGCACCAAATGAAATCAAATTTCCACTGAAAGAATAAAACTTTTTCAGGTCACTGGCTAGTAAATGCAGAGTAAGCACACAGATCCCTAATAATGCACAAAGATTAACAAGCTAGACTCCACTATATACATCTTCTGCCTTTATTTGAATTGATCTATGCAGCATTTATGTACTTGTTTGTTTGCAACTCTGTTAACTTAAATGGTTCAGAGACCCATTTCAGCCATAATCCAGGCCAGACGCAGAAAATAACACAAGAGAACTGATAAACAATGCTGTTTATTTATTATATAACGTTACACATTCTTAAAACTAGACTGATGTAGTTTCAATCAACTAATAAAATAACTAAGCAGAATGATATAAATTGTATCTTTTAATGTAAAAATGCATTTTCATCAAACATGCAGTTCAAGCACCTAAATACAATGATTTTTGCAAGAGCAGAGACCATCAACATGGCAAGCCTGTCCTGCTCCACAGAAAAGATTAATCCTAAATCCCCCGCTATACAACTGCAACAATGGCTTGATAAATGCTTACAAAAAACTAAACTGTACCTCACAGCACTACAGTTAAAATGTCACTTAAATCAAATGACAAATACATATAAAAATCTTTAAAATAGTATCATTCATCATACCTGTGATCAATTTAATGGGCAGTTAGAAAAAGACTTCAGTAAGAATAATAGAATTTCTTTTTATACATAGAAGTTTAAGTATGACTGTGACGTCTGACTGCAAGGATGGCAAGCAGATTATTAAGAGTCCCTGAACCATGTACACATCTTGTATTCTGCAAGATGCTATTTAAGTGTTTAGTAGCACTAATCTAGTTATGTGGTGAAACACTCAGCTCAAAAAAGCAGCCTCGTGTGTATTTAACTTCGGGCTAGGTACCACATAAGTTGGAAATAAAAGAGCAAAAACTGAAGAACCAATAACCCATAAATAAATAAACAAACAAAAAAAGAAAGTTCCACAAATAAGATTTATTGTAAAATACATAGCGCCTTTGTCTCACATTTTCCTGGGACTTCAGAGTAAAAATTCTCAATTCCAGTAAGGCTGTATATTTGAAATAAAAGTTATCTAATCAAAACTCTTAATGTTACATAAATAATTAAATTAAAATATTTTAATGAATTTTTTTATTAAAATATTTTGTTCAATTAATTATTTATGTAATTGCAAGAGATTTGATTGGATAACTTTTATTTTAAATACACTCTATTACTAGAATTGAGAATGTTTACTCTGATGAAGTCCCAGGAAAACGTGGGACAAAAGTGCTAAGTATCCTATTTTTGTAGCTTCCGAGTTTGTTTATTTGTAAAAGAACAAAAATCCCACAGCAGATGAATAAAAGATCCAACCAGAAATATCCTAGAAAATGCAATAATTATGAGTATAATAATATTACTAAACTTTCCTTTATTAGTGTATGATGGTAGACTTGTAAATTTCCCCTTAAAAATAAAAAAAAAAGTTTCTGCACAAAAAGTCATGAATGCACAGTCACCCACGGGTCTTTAATAATTCATACAGAACAAAAAGCTTAAATTATGAAACAATGGAAGGGTTGCGATAAAAGAAGAGACATGGCCTGGTAAGGATACTGAAGGAATCAGGATATGATTTGGACACACTCCACAGTCAAATGGAAGGGGTAGTATTAAAGAGAAAGGGTAGAGGAACAAGATGACATGGATGGCAAGTGGAGAGAGGGTGATTCAGGACCAGCTAAAGGAAGTACAGCTTCATCAAGATGGTAGTGGGGTCATGGAATGAATTATCACAGACAGTATACTTCAGAAGATGTGTTCAGGTATGCCAGACAGAGATGGAAGAATGAAAAGGACAGCAAATGAAGACAGGGAGCTGTAAACAACCATGCTTCAGTTCTTGAGCAGATTCAACAAAGCATATATATTCTCCCCTGAGTAACTTTGTCTGTTCAAACACAAGTTTCAAATCAAAATATTAAAAAAATCTCAAACTGACGAGGCAACTCCCACCAAGTGTATTATACAACTACAGAATACTTAATTACTTTGGAAACTAATTTTCAACATGCTCAAAGTGTTACATATAAATTTATTTTATTTAACATTTGTTTACCTGTAAAGAAGTCTCACTTGGAACAAAGCCATCTTTCAGCGGAGGCCCAGGTAGAAACACTCCAGACGCATGTTTTCGTAATGTGGGAGGAAACCAGAGTACTTGGAGAAAACTCACACGAACGCAGGGAGGACATGTAGACCCCGCACAGAAGGCACTCCCGCCAAGAACCGAACCGGAGAATGTCTTGTTGTGAGGTGACAATGCAACCACTGTGCCACTCTGCTGTCCAAATACTTATGAAATAAATGTAGACTCATGATGCTGCTAGCATTTAACACTAATTCTGGATCAGTTTCGGAGTATAGTACTCAGCTTACAGCATGTTATATGAACTATGACATTGTTATTGTACAAGTAGGACCCTATCAGTTAATTGATTGCTCAGATGAACAAACAACTTAAAAAAATGGAAGCACAAGTGGAACAGACCTTTACTGTGCGAGATCATGGTACAGTAGATACTTTCTCCACTGTGGAGCAATCTTGTAGTTGGTATATGTTATTAGCAGGGGATGTGGGGGTGCAAGGGAGCGCGCTCCTCTGCAAGAATAAGGTGTTGTGTGTCCCAATCCTTTTGAGCTTCCAGGTTTTTGAGTATCCAAGCTTGATATTTCATCATTTGCTCATATGAGCATTCAACAAGTTATAAGGACCCTGTTCAAGTTCATCTCAAAGGATGATTTTACAGCTGCTGCATAAAGTTACCTTTTTATAATAGAACTGTATGATAGTAATGACAGAGTTCAAGATGTACGGTTCCACAGGTGCTATACATTACACTCAAAAGATTAAATAATGATGAAGTTACAAGAAATGGATAGACATAAAGGGATAAATCTCTGTCTATGGCTCGGGTGATCTAAGTATGATTCGTAGCTCAGATGCTTGACAGCAAAGGCAGGGAGAGTGTGTAAGACCACCCTGAGGGGGATGAAGCGGTGAAGCTGTCCACTCACACACTCACTGCTGCTATCCCTCAGAAGAGGGGGGCACCTAGGGGTGAGCATTAGGTTTAAGAAGCCCTCAGTGGTTGGTAGACTTTACAGTGAGTGGGTGAAAGTATTGTGGGCCCCGGCCACTATCAAGATGCAGTTTACAAGTCCACTTCTTAAGGGTGAGGTTAGGTTATCCAAAATGGTATTTTTCTGAAGTGACAGCAAGAGCACTAAGCCCCCTCATGGCTGCCTGAATGACGGTCCCGTTCAGTCAGCTCTCACCCTGGTTCTTTGAGGAATCCCCAGAGTGCAGGAAATAAAGGGCACTCTCTAATCAAGGGGAAGATTCATGATTGATAAGCACAGTGTCAAAAATCACAAAGGAAAATTAAAAATTGCAGTCAGATGGCTATCAACTTAAACTGAGGCTCACTAATCAAATTACTGATAATTTTGAACCAAATATCTGAAAAACATACCTAATGAGCTCATCCCAAGAAGTATGACACTGTGAAATTTCATACTAAAGTAATTTGCACTCATTTTTGTAAAATCAGATTGCGCTGCAGAATAGGGCAACAACAGTGACATGGTATATTCATGACAAGAAACACCATAAATGGCATGCTGGAAATATGGGCCCAAAATGTTATGAAATGGCCAAGCTACATATGTGTGCTTAAAGTCTCACAGAAAGACAGAACTGTGAAAATGTTTATTACCTCTGATAGTAAGAGGATCCTGAGCTGTAAAGCTGTCTCTTCAGTTTAGGGTAAAAATATAGTCATGTAGCTGTGTGATAGCAACCTTCGGCGGAGGAGGAATGGTAGGTTCACAAGGATATGACTGTGAATTTTCTGGAAAAAATTATGGAGTCTCTTCTTGTCTTCTAGGGCTCTGCTGCCAGAGTGAGCACTTGCCAGTACAGGGCATCTGGGTTTACACTGGCATGGGAAACTGCAGTGTCTAAAGTCATACTGGTTAAACATCAACCCTATGTCTCCATGTTGTAAATGATACTTTCCTTTAGTTCGGGGACTGCTGAAATGTTTACAATGGCATGATGAAACTGCACTGCATGAATCAGGAATGTTAAAATATTAAAACTACACCTCCATGTTGCAAAGATTGCTTTCCGTAGCTTAAGGACTGGTGAAGTGTTTGCACTAAGACAGGGAAATTACAGTACATATAGTGGCAGTGGTTAATTATTAGTGGTTAATTATTAAAAACTATATATATATATATATATATATATATATATATATATATATATATATATATATATATATATTGCTTTAGCCTCATAATCTAGATGGCAAAACGCACCTCAGATTTGATTAAAATTCCCATTAAAATTCCCATTATAATGTTCACATCACTATTACAGCCTGTGTGCTATAACAATGGAAATATACATTTAGTCAGCCCCTTTCTATCTCTACACCCAGGTGCACTGTCACGCACCTCTCTTTTCTCTTCTTTATGCTGCCAATACATTTTTTTCTTTATGTTTGACATGATAAGAATACACTTTCCAGAAGATGTAAATGACATAAGAAATAGTTTCTGTGTAGTATATGTGATTTCATTACACACATGGCTAAATACATGGGGTACAACTTGCAGAGATTACTTCCCCTATGATGTTTTGTGGTACTTTTCCTCAGGGGCTCCTCCCATGCTTTAATAACCAAAATGTAGTCAATCATTTGTGAATGAGGTAACAAAGATTCCTGTTATTACAGCCCATCAGATGTGCATGGACTAGCTCAGCTTATTAGACCTTCCTCAGAGCTGACTATATCCAGTGACCTTAACTTTCATTTATGTCAACATGCAAAATATTAATGTTCATATCAACTGAATAGATCTTGTTCAAATCAATTTAGTATTCAATAGTAATGATCGTTTCTGTTGCACAAAGTGCAGAGGTACACATTTTACATTACTGGTCTGCTGTCTCTACATAAATGTAATTAAAGTACCCAGTGTTTTAATTTTTCAGTTTAGAAATGTACAACATTTATCTCAGATTTTATTCTAAAGGAGAGCAGGGCCTAAGGTCATACAAATATCAAACAATCACAAGTACACAGCAGCAAAAGTTAACGTGTAGCATTATATGTTGTCAAACAGTATAACTAAGGTTTAAATATTCTGTGTAGTATCACTGTCACTGGCAACCATCTATATTTACAATACACACACATCACAAACACACACATGCATGCACGCGCATGCACACACATACACGCACACACACGCACACACGCACACACACACACACACACACACACACACACACACACACACACACACACACACACACACACACACACAGATATAATTAAACACACAAATCTGTAAAAGGCAAAAGGCAATAGTGTTATTAACATTTCCAGTACTCACAGACTACAAGCTGTTTATCTACAGTCAGGATATAACTCGTATTTCTTTCCTCTCTGGATCTGCCATTGTCTCCGTCTAATGTTGCATATTTGCATGGTCTGTGAACACAAAGAAGATGTTAGCAATGTAAATTTTACAAAATACAAAAAAACAAAACAAAACAAAAAAACAGCTGTAATCCAAGTACTGAATATTGTAAAGGTGGGATTTTTAAAAAAAGGAAAGGAACGAATTACATAGAAATAAATTAAATTTGTGGCAACAACAAATGCAGAACAGCGTTCAGGAAGAGGAATGTGACTTAAGGAAAGGCAGGAATGGAACAATTTGTGTAATGTTGGAACAAACAATAATTGTTAAAATGAAAACATATATAATGCATGAAAATAGTATTGTTTGTCTCTATAAATGTATGTGTACCTGTGTCATTGTTTAAAATGTGATTTAATTAGGATGCTTAAAAAAAAAAGCACCTGTAACTCTTTCACAAATGTGGTAGCTGTATGAACACCCTTTACTCTATCTACAGAAGCGTGTATATCCTTTTCCTGTCCTAAATATGTCCTAGATATTCAGGCTGCAATTTTCTTAACTTACATTTTTTAATTCCCAGTTTACAATTCAGAAGTAGTTGAAGTACTTTACGTAATTTACTAATATGTTCACTTTCTGTCTTTCCTATAGTCACAAAGTCATTCAAGAATGAAACATTCAATCCCTTGAATAAGTTTTCCATTAATTGATGAAAAGTAAATAATGCAGAACTCAAATTGAGCACTGTAATACACACACCAGTCTCTTGGCATATTAATCACCATATTTTTTTACAAATCATTAAGCAATACCTGTTGATAACTGAAAGTTAGATCTGTTTTAGAAAATACAGCTGAATCACTCAACATGGTCTCCAGCTCCTCCACTTTCAACATGCCTATCACCTCTTCCACTTAAAGAGAAGGCTATGTGTCTGTATTTTCTGTCTGATATAGAATTAGTTTACAATACCCACAAACAATTATGGCACTATCCTTTTTTTACAGAAGGAACAATCAGAGCTGTTGATTCATAAAGTTTCACTGGACTAATGATTCTTCCCCTCTCAAGCCTTTCAAGCTCTAAATCATCTCCATGTTTTAGTGCAGTGATCTAATTTTGAAAACACTGGTACAACAGTCTAATTCACCAAACTGGCACTTTTAACACTGCAGTATTAAAGATCCTGACAAAACACTTCTTCATTCCCAGCAAGCATTTCTTGTATGGATTGATAGTCATGTGACTCATGTGGCTCTCATACTTAATTTCTAACCAGTTTACCATTAACTTCTAAAAACTGGTCCCATGCCTTTTACTGCTACTAAAGGCCAAATATTATTTTTACTTTTTGTAACTTATGCAGGTATTACTTTTAAATTCTTAATTTGTTACATCTTAAGCTTTACAGTACTACTGTATGAGTATTTTGTAAAAAGCATTACATGAAACCTTCTTTCAATCAGAATAAATAGCACTGTCCCAAAGAGGGTCCGAAGTCTGCTTTTTAAGATTGATAATAAATGTAGAAGAAAATTAGTCTTTTCCAGTTTGAGAAATTATCAAACACATTTACATATCCTTCTAAAAGTCTGCAGTTCACCATAAAAAATAAAACTTTTAAACAAAAAAATGTCCAATTTCTTCTAAAAGAATTTCCACGTGCAGAACAAGATTTTACTCTTAGTTTAAATTTTACAATTCTTCTGAAATTTATCATTAAAAACCTCATTACCGCTTTTCTTCTTGTATGTTACATAGTTTTGAAAACTTCAAAAGGACAGGTTTATAAGGTGGACATACCTATTGGCTGGGTGTACAGAACTCCTCAAAGAAGGATGGGAACCAGATCCAGGCCACTCTGCTGTGGATAATACCACTGATCAAAGTCCTTGTGAAATGATCATTTCAATGGCCTTATTTCAAATGAGTCAGGGGAGGCATCTTATTCTTTTTCTTTTTTTTTTTTTTTTTTTTTTTTTAACCTTTCGTGCCAAGAGGCTCTGACAGAAAATGAAATGACTGAAGGTCTGATTGGACAGAGAAGTACATTTACTTTACAAAACCTATCCATAACCTTTGATTTCTTGCTGGGAAACAGTAACAAATTGCTGGGGCTTTGAATCGATACTGAACAGTTCAGGCAATTTTGCTTTAGGATACCTAGATAGAATGAAGACCATTTAGTAGTGGATAGTAGAAATGGTCAGCCAGTCTTCTGAAGTAAGAAAGCTCTGAATCTAGATGATTCACACTACAAGATTTTGAGCACAGTCTCTCTGGGGATCACAGCCACTGACTCAGCAGTTTATAAGAATTAAAACAAAGAGAAACATAGCCTTCCTATCACACAACCCCTAAAATCAGTCCTGCACTCCTTCTATTGTAGAAGGGGGTTGCTGAAGCCAAGTGCTCAACCAACATCACATGCTACACTGGCATGATATGAAATGGGAAGATATCTGTTAAGGGTGGTGCTACAGAAGGCATTATAAATGCAGGGTCTGTTGCTAGAATTGAAACTAACACCTGTATGGTGGTCTCAATGGACCCACTAAGCCATTTTCCACTAAGCAGTGAACACACTTTTGATTGGGAGAGGAGGTGCACGTGAACATGGAAGTAAAAGGCTAAGGATGACTCGCCCACCTCTTACAGCTCAACAAATCCTTCCCTGGAGTTGGTGCTCTATGACAATATCACTTTTTATGGTAAAATATTTAATAAATGTATATTTTAGTATGTATCAAACACTATAATGCACATACTAATTTGAAGAGAACCGTATATGTTCTAAAGGTTTTGTAAAAAATATATTATGTTCCTGTATGAAACATTCCATTTGCAGAGATCATATTCACACCTGTTTTTCTGGTGTTTTGACCTCTCTGACTTTATTACTTTGATCTTTTCAGATAGACACAGGGTTTCTAATGAGAAATAATTTAAAAAAGTGTAATTAGCCAGGTGATCTTTTGTAGCTAAATAAACTGACAAAAATTTCACACATTTTAGTAACACTGCATAAGCCAGTAAATACCAACAGACCAGATGTCAACATTTTTGTCTCTGAAAATATCTGCAAAGGGGAAGTGTCACATTGGCAAAATAAGATGTGAGAAGCCATTTACATATGGCCAATATTGGTAGGACACAGAATCAGACCAATTTCAGTCTCAGCTCAGGATCAATAAAATGACCAGTCATAAAGAATATACTAAACAATGTTATCAATGGAATGTCACTAAAAATACAATGATTGTGCTATTCTAAGAAAAGTAGTGTAGTAGGTCATTCCAAGATGGCTGTTCATTGGGTGACAAAGTATCCTTAGCAGTTTCTGTCTGATTTGCCAGAAGACTATCTAATTAAGAGAAATGACCTTGAGAAAATGGCTACTGAAAGCATTCAAGTGTTTTCTTAGCTGGGAGGGCTATAAAGATAAGAAAAAAATCAGATTGCATTTACTAAAAGCAAAGGCTCTTAGTGTTAGTGACCTTTCTTTTTGGGCGTCGCTAGCCTGTGGGTGTGGCTATCATTTTAAAATGTTTGTTCTTGTTATCTACTTAGTTTTGTGTGTTATTATTAAGCTATTATGTTTTACGGGGGGGTGTATGGGGAGTATTTTTGTTTGAGGGTTTTCAAAAAAACAAAAAATTCTGCAAATTGTGACATAGGCTCAAATGGAGATGACAAGAAACAACTGTATAGAAGATTAACCTGCCAAATGGTGCATGCATTGAATACAAAAGTTGGAACCATACATTTAACAAAAAAACTGTTCTATATAAATGGTGGGAAGAATAATCCCTCAAGAAAATGATTCTTTTCATAATATGTTTAACCGTTAATGGTCTCACAGAAAAATACAAAGAAGAAAGAGTAGTGAATTATATTAAAAATGCTCCAGGAGACACACTCGGAAAGAACAGAACAGGTCAGTTTGATAAAGAAAGGTTTTCAAGATGGTTATTCAGCAGAATATCTGGGGCAAAGGAAGAGAGGAGTACTTATATTAATTGCAAGAGGAACTCCAATAGCAATAGAAGAAAATATAAAAGGCAATAATGGTAGATTAATAGTAATAAGGGTCTACTGACAAGGGAGGAGGATTATACTGGCATGTATTTATATTCCACCTAAAACTGCTATAATGGAGCTTAGGAAAACTCTGGGAGAAATAATCAGCTTTCAGCAAGGAGTATTACTTATAGCTGGGGACTGTCATTTGATTTGCAACAGTGAAGATGTGTCGGGGGGCCCAGAAGGGAAAATATAACAAAGGAGGGTAGATTTTTTTAACAAAATTTATGAAAAAATTTGGCATGGAAGATGCGAAGTCAGTACTAGGAGTTCGGAATGTATTTACATACATCTAAGATAAAAAACTGGGCTAGGCTAAACAGAATAAACATTTCACAGGAACATGTGCATTTAATTGAAACTGCAGTGGTGGTGCTGCGGTAGCGTTGTTGCCTCACAATAAGATGTTGTCCTGTTTGATTCTCAGCTAAAGCGTCTTCTATGTGGAGACATGCTAGAATGGGCGTACCTTCGTTGAAGGTTGTGCATCAGGGCTGTCAACTCGGTATGTAAAAATCTACTGCCAATCATTAGTGGACCGGAGTTCCGCTGTGGCGACTCCTAACTGGGAAAAGCCGAAAGATACAACATGTGCATTTAATTGAAAGTCTTGATACACACCCAATAAATATTTCAGATCATGCACCAATAATAATTAAAATAAAACCACAGGGTAATGAAATAAAATGAGACATTGGCGCTTTCCCACCTATATGATGAAAAGAGAGGAATTTAAGGAATAGGCAATAGAAATTATTCAGGAACTATTAGAGAACATAGAAATTTCTTCTAAAAATTACTCAACAATGGCTAGTTTCTCATGCCTTCGATCAAATGTTTTCTATTCTGCTATCTTCTTGTCAAACTTCTACCAAATGAAAATACCACAATGATTTTTAGTTATATATCTAATGAGTTTCATATTACTATCTGTAGTAAGGCTTAAGAAATGTAATCTTTTCTATTTTACATTCCCCTTTTTGTAAATTGTGATTGTTGGCAACTGTCAAACTTTTTGTATATTGTTTGTAAATCTTTTAAACATTTTTGTAATCTTTTTGTACTATTGCTATGGAGTTTATCTCCCCAGGTCTCCGCTGAAAATGGGCTACTTGCCCAGCTGGACTCTGCCTGGTTAACAAATATAAATAAATAAAAAATACAGCTAGGGAGTGGCATAAAATTAAAGTGGAATTTAAAAATTGGGTGGAGATAAAAGAAAGGGAGATATGGTTAAGAAGTATCAAGAATTACTTAGTGGGGCTGACAAGTGTTAAAGTATTGCAGAGTGGGGCTCTTACAGAACAAGAAGAGGAGCAATTGCAGAATGCTAAGCAGAAAATAAAGGATTACCTTGATAATATGCATGAGGTTAAAAAGATTGCTTTTAAGCAACTGTTTTTTTGATAATAACCCTAGAGCACAAAAACTTTTAGCAGAATGACTCAGGCAACAGAAAATAGAAAGGCTGTCACCAAGCATAGGGAGCCTATAACAAGGAAGATAAGGGATCTTGCAGAAGCATTAGAAATACTTAGAAAATTCTATGAAAGTCTGTATAAAGTAGAGAAATATGGAAATCAAGAAAAGGTACAAATGGAAATGTTTATGGAAGAATTAAATATCCCAACGTTAGAGGTAGAGGAGGTTTAATTACTAACATGATATTAGGAGATGACATAAAAATGGTGATGTATAATCAATCTACAGGAATGCCCCGGGAATAGATGGTATTCCTGTGGAGGTTTGGAAGCTAGAAAGTAAAAAACTGATAATGATCTGGAAGGTTTTGTTTAACAGTATTTTAAGAGAAGTACCAACATCCTGGAAGAAAGTGGTAGTAGCTGTAATACATAAAGAGGGCAAAGATCCATCAGATCCAGATTCATACAGGCCCATTTCAATACTAAATCAAGATTATATAGTGTTTATGCCTATAATGACAAAAAGAATGTCAAAAGTGATGCCAAAATTGATACATATGGATCAATGTGTTTTTTTGGAGGGGAGGCAAACATTTGACAACATTAACAAAACAGCGATGATCCAGAGGGAAGTAAAATGTAAGAAAATGCCATTGTTGTTGGTAGGTCTTGATGCGGAGAAAGCATTTGACAGAGAGAGCTGGGACTTTATGAGTAGAGCAATGGATGCATTTGCATTCCCTGAAAAAATGATAAGGTTGATTAGGAGGATACATGAGGGATTGGAGGTGAAAATTAAAGAGGGTGGGGTCCTCTCTGATAATCTGTGCTTGAGCAGAAGAACTAGGCAGGGGTGTCCCCCCCCCTTTGTTGTTTGCATTATATTTAGAACCTGTAGTAAAGAAAACAAGGGACTCCGAAATTATGTACCCACATGTGAATTGGTTCAGCAATATCCATACTTAAGGTGACATGATTAAATTAAGTATTTAGGAGTATGGATTAACAATGATACCAATATGGCAGCTAAGGATATGTGGGAAGAGACCACACAAAAGATAATACAAAAACTGAGAAAATGGATAGTAATAGTTTAAAATGGATAGTGATAGTAAGATACAAGCAGTTAAAAAATGTTTTTGTCCCTTTATTCTCATATACAGGTCAGGCACATTTTTATCTACCAGAGGAGAAGATGTGGATAGTAATTAATAAAGAGTTGAAGGATTTTATCTGGGAGGGAAAGACAGCAAGAGCCAAGTGAGATAAGTTTATTCTTCCAATAGAACATGGCAGATTGGGATTACCCACTTTAAAGGGGTATTTCAGAGCAACACAGTTAAGACTCCTATACATAGCAGAAGCAGAAAACTATAACTCACAATGGACATAGATGATGAAGAAACAGGGGGGAAGTTCAAGTAACACTGGGATTTTGGATACAAACCTTTGAGGAGAACAACAATAATCATACAGAATATTATATTCGTAAAGTAGCAGAAGGTATTCTAAGAACTACACCAACATGGGAATGGAGAAAGGAGATTCTGCTGATAGGGATGACTGCAATTAAGGATACAGTCAATAGGCAAGACAGGGCAGGAGTATATTGGAGAAAACTGGCAAAGGAACCAAGGTATTGGGAGCAAATAACTAGAGAGGGAAAGGTAATAGAACAGGAATCTGAATGAGCTATGCAATGGTTGACTGACAATGACTGGATATATTAAAAGTAATGTATAATGTTTGCAGCTACAGTTGTCTTGGCATGGTTTGTAAGGTATAATGTTTGCAACTGAGATTGTGTTGTTATGGTTTATTTTCATTTATATAAATGTAATATTGTCTGCTACACATGATAATTTAATAAAGATGTTTCTTGTACAAAAGTAGTACAGCAAACAGAGTAGTATACTAAGAGCAAGAATATACTATACATACTCTGATTATACCACCAATGATAGCATAGTAGATACAGTAGTATACTAATAGTAAAACGTATTATAGTAGATACAGTAGTATGCTAAGAGTAAGAATATACTATACATATTCTGATTATACTTATACTAAGAATAATAGCATAGTAGATACAGTAGTATAGTAAGAGTAAGAATATACTGTACACATTCTGATTATAGTAAGAAAAGTAGTATAGTAAATACAGTAGCATACTAAGAGTAAGAATATATTATATATATATATTCTGATTATAATAAGAATAATAGCATATAAGATATAGTAATATACTAATAGTAAAAATATACGATACATATTCTGATTATACTAAGAAAAGTACTATAGTAGATACAGTAGTATACTAAGAATAAGAATATATTATACATATTCTGATTATACTAAGAAAAGTAGTATAGTATACTAAGAGTACGAATATACTATACATAGTCTGATTATACTAAGAATAATAGCATAATAGACAGTAGTATACTAATAGTAAGAATACACTATAAATAGTCTGATTATAGTAAGAATAGTAGCATAGTAGATAGAGTAGTATATATGAGTAAGAATATACTGTACATAGTCTGATTATACTAAGAGTAGTAGTATAGTTAATCCAGTAGTATACTAAGAGGAAGAACATATTCGGATTATACTAAAAGTAGTAGTATACTAAGAATATATTATACATATTTGGATTATAGTAAGAATAGTAATATTGTGGTTACAGTAGTGTACTCAGAATAAGAATATAATATACATATTCTAAATATTCTGATTACAGTAAGAATACTAGCATAGTAGATATAGTAGTATAGCAGAATATTCTGCTAACTATAAATGAGTATACTAAAACTATTATAGTAGTAATATATCTAGTAGTATAAAAGAATAGTATAGCAGAAAAAAAGTAATTTAGTACTAATAAGTGCTAGTTCAGGTTCAGCATGATAACTGCACTCAAAGGGCTGAACAAGAAACAATAGTTGTAAGAGGCATAAGTACCATTATACATGCTTATTGATATCAATGTTCCATATGATGATAGCCATCTTGGATGTGAGATACAGAAGCATTATTCTCCTCCCACGTCAAGTTTGAATTTGGGTGTAACATGTCTCAAATGAAGTCTAAGCGTAATTCTTATTCTCTTCTGTTAATTTAATACCTAGTTTGGAGGTATTGCTTAATTAAAATAAAAACTGCTGAACTGCAAATCCAGGTCAATATCTGTTAAAATATTACAGAAACTGAATGATTTAATGACTGTAAATGCATTTCACAATTTTGCAATATAGAACACCGACAATTCATATTCTCATCTTGTATTTTCTAGGTTATTTTATGCATCTATATTTCTGTGATTGAGTAGTGTGACAGTAATTGGGTTGCCTTATCTGTTTTACTAACAATGACATTTGCAGATTATGGTAATAAAGCACAGAAATAATTGGACGACTACCCCAAAACAAAATGCTGAGAACAACACATTTTGATATTAATCTGCAAATATCAGAGACATATTATTTTAAAAAGAAAAATCTGTGGTATCCATTGAATTCACAGAAAACCCAGTATGTAGCCTATACTGAGTCAAAAACAATCCAAGCAGAAACTTCGCAGTGTGGAGGGTGTGAAGCTCACTCCTTGAAATATGTTATGCAGCTAGTTCATGAATAAAAATCAAACTTTAAAGTATGTACCACAAAATAATAAAATAAAATAGTAGGTAGTGCACAGCTGAGTTAAGCATGGAATATCCTTTATTGAAACACACAAACAAGCGATCCTAAATGAGAGAACTTCACACCCTCCACACTGCAAAGTTTCTGCTTGATTAGAAGTATTACTTTACATGTACTGCTCTTGGCTGGATTACTTCAGCTGCAGCCAAGAGAAAGTCAGGGCCACCTACATCACAGTTACCCTACTCATGTTGCACAGTACTCTCAACTAAAGATGACATTAATTTGGTCATACTAATGGCATGATCTTAACTGGAGGTTTTGGTAAAAGAAAGCAGAATTTTGGCAGATACCCTAGTTAAATTTCAGACTAGGAGTACAGAAAAAACTGTATAACATTACAGCAGAGAAATTATATTGCATTCTTTGGAGTGTACCTTAATTTTCTGATATAAGTATGAAGGCATGACATAAAGTGAAAATGTTACCAGAGTACGTTGTTCCAAATAAAATCCAACTGACACTTTTACAGGTTAATGGAAATGTTCAGCCTAGTGCTTGAGAATGAAATAATGAATGTGTATTTTTTCAGGGAAAGTGTTGAATGCAACTAAACAGGAAGGAAGTGTGCAGTCTGTGTGGATATTTCTTTAATACATGTTTGAAGGCAATGACTGTTTAAAATAATAAGTCTGATTATTTAATCTGCTCTGGCCTCTGAGTAAATAATGTAGCACCTGAATGAGTCAACAAATCCATAAATATTTTATAATTCTTCCTCTTAACCTCTTACAGCAATAAATCTGGACAAAGAAAAAATGCCTCATAAATGGAGAACAGCAACAGTCATCCTTCTGCTCAAAGGTGGACCCTCTACAAACCCTGAAAACTACAGACCCTTTAATTCTCACTAGTCTCATATGCAAAGCCATGGAAAGAATTATCATGGGAATGATCAATAATGACAAAGAAAACCTCTAGACACTGGAGTTTGGTTTCATCAAGGGCAGGTCATGCCTACTCAACCTAGTGAACTTCTTTGAGAAAGTCGCTAAAGCAATGGATGAGGTCAAAATGGTTCACACTACCTACCTTGACATGGCCAAGGCATTTGACACAATGCCCCACTTGGGAACTGTTGACAAACTAAGCGGTTAGGTGCAAACTATTATGTCAACTGGTTGATAGCCAGCTGGTTCACAAACAGGACCCAGGAATTTGGAACTGGGGAGTCCACCTGTACAAAGAGGCAAGTCACAAGCAGAATCCCTCAATGGTCAGTCATTAGACCACTCCTTTTTGGTATTTACTTCCCTGAGGTCAAGGCCATTGTCAGAGGCCTGACTACATTTGCAGATGATTGCAAACTAGGAGCTTACATTGAATTGCCCATCGACACAAATGTTCCCCAGAAAGGGATGACACAGACAAATAGCTAGTGTCAGAGTCATGGACTAAAATTAAATGCCTAGAAATGCATAATAGTATTATTTGGGAAATCATCCATCCCGGGTAACTATCATACTGACAATATACCCCTAAGAACTGACCCAGTAGTCAGGGACTTGGAGATACACATAGACAATAATCTAGCCTTTGACCATCACATGTCTACAGTAACGAGGACATCATTCTATGTTGTGCTACTTAAAAACAAAAGTATGTCATCTAGTTCCAAGGAAGTCATTGTTCCACTGTATTTGGCATTCATCACACCTATCATTGAGTACAATGTTCATTATGGTATGTACCTAACCAGGTATTTCCAACATCTGGAATGTCCACAGAGGTTCCTCAATAAAAGAATACAGTGCGTAAGTAACATTTCTTATGCAGACTGCTTCATGGCCCCATCCCTGTATTCTGTCTCCTACAGGCTGTTGAAGGTATATCTATCTTGGCATACAAGGCATTATCAGGCCCCACTCTGATGGACCTCCTGCATATCTGCGAAACAAACAAAATCAGACTTACCCATTCTAAAGACTTAAAGCTTGCCAGTGATGTAAATAGGACCTGCTGGAGAGACAGGTATGTATCCCAGAGACTACCCTATCTATAGAACAGGCTTCCTATCCATGTGAACAGAGTTCTTCCCTAATCCAATTCAAGCATAACGTGGACAGTTGGATGGGGAACAGGAAATTCTTCCCTGGTTTGGCACGATCTCTCTAATGGACACAGGGAGCCTGTAAATGGTTCATCTCCCAAGCCTCTGCTTACACTTATCAAGGGTACCAGAACTTGTCAGAGATTTGAGATGCATGTTTAGCCTAGTAAACACCTATGCACCTATGAAACTATGACAAAGGCCCACAACTAGAGTCAGATTTTAATTATTGCTCTTATAAACATAGAAAGTTGCTAGAACAGGAGGCTTTACATTAAAATGAATCTTCTGAAGAATATGAAGTGTAAAACTCAAATGTCTGTCATCATTTAGTGACTTCAGTCCTCAGTGAATTGTCAAAAAAAATCCACAAATTTCATGAGGAACAGTGCAAAAATAAGAGACAAATATCTGGACATTATGTAAAAAATCTGGACAGCCAAGAGGTATGCTCCTAATTTTAACCCAGAAAAGTATCCTGGGCCAAGAGGAATGGAGTCATGACTACCACCCAAATCATTCAGATTAATCAGTGGTAAAGGCTCTTGGACAGCCATCTTGGGAGGGGAAAAAAATGAAGAGGCCTCCATGGAAATGGGAAAAGACCATGACATGGGAGAATGTTTTTGATCAGAACTCCAAGGGAGCCTAAAGACTTGATGGGAGTCATCTACACACAAATCCAAAGTGCCACTAAAGAGTTCCATCGTTGCATGATTAATATCCCATGCTACACCTTTTACATGTGCACCTCCTGAGTACTTGCTAGAACATTATTGGGAAGCATAGGATATAAGAAACATTCACATCTATCTGGCTGCAGTGTGGCATGACCCACCTGACACCCCCCCCCCTTTTAATGTGGCAGAGGTGCAGGCAACGTAAACTCAGACAGCCCAAAGAGTTCCTTTCCTGCCCAATGCAGTGAAGTTCTAGGGTAAAATGCCATAAATATGGGGGGGATAGAATATGCAGAGCAGGTCACAGGGACCCTTACATCAGACACATAATTTCACCCCCTAAAATGTAAATCACATTCTGGTGGCTCAGCTACTCTTCACTTAGTAGTCAGGTATCATCTAGTGAGTGAAGGGAATGGGCAGCAAAAATCCAGGTCTTACTTCTCTATTGAACTTCACAGGCATCTAATGTGGAGGACTGAAATGACAGCCTCTCAGCAAGAGGTGGAGAGAAGGTCACTCGTAAAATATAAACTCCGGACTAACCTTAGTCCTAGGGTCTAGGTACCTTACCTTCAAACCTATATGTTCCATCCTGTCCAGGATCTCACAAGGGGTTCTCCTTCCAGTTTCTTTCTCTTTCCTCTTGGTTTCCACTACAGTCAAAAGGATAGGTTATTTTTTTTTTATTTTTATTTATCATTTGTTGACCGGGAAAGTCCGACTAGGTTCCACAGAGCCTGTTTTCAGCGGAGGCCCAGGGAGAAATGCTCCAGATGCATGTCTTTGGAATGTGGGAGGAAACCGGAGTACCCGGAGGAAACCCACGCGAACACAGGAAGAACATGCAAACTCCACACAGAAGGCACCCCAGCCGAGAATCGAACCGGAGAACCTCTTGCTGTGAGGTGACAATGTTAACCACTGCACCACTGCGCCACCCCGTTAATACAGACATCTTGCTTTTCTTCCCAGGGGTGAACAAATTAAGGGATTGAAATACCAACCAAAGGGGCACCCATTAGCATTGTGATTCAGTCCCAATGTAGAATCTGTGGTGATCAATGGTAATCTGGTAATCACAGTCACACAGTCAACAGTGAAACTTTATAAAAGGCCCATAACTTTATAAATGACCCATTTAAGGAGGTGGTCCAAAGTGTTCAAGTTGCAAGAAGGAACTGTGGCTCAATGAAGTGTACAGTTCCCCTAACCAAAAGTGCAAATATGTCATGAACTGTCTAAAGGGGACATGCCACAACAAGTATTTAAGCTTTAGAGGATTACAATAGCCAAATGAGAGAGCATAAAGACAACAGACTGAGAAGATTTACCTTCCACAGAAAACACCCTCGAGGTAAGGTCACGTCTTTAACTTTATTAAAGTTACATTCAGGTTTTTAGCATTTAACCAACCAGTAAAACAAAAGGAGACTGGGTAAAATTGCCAAATACGTTTAATAAACCAAATTAAGTATTTTCGTCCAGCTACAATGGACTTCCTCAGAATTTAACCAACTAAAGATACATATAAAGTCATTTTCTAAGCCAGAACATGATGCTGGAAATATAACCATCAACCCCCCATTTTTTTTGTACAACCACACAACATTCATTGTAGTAACATTTTACAGCAGTGTGAGCTGTGCAGTATGCTTATATACAGTTCTGTATTTATAATGAAGTTTAAATCCTCTTCTATGTATATGTAAGCACTCTTGTAAATGTTGTTTTCATGTTTTACTTATTCAGTATGCCCCTTGGCTATGTTTTGTACATGCAATGTTTCTGAAATGCCTTAATGACAGCATTTTGTATTCTTTGCATTCCTAAGTGGATTTCTTACTTGTTATTGTTTTTGCCATTGTCGCCTGGGTTGTGGCTAAAAAGGGTCCTTGAACCAGTTCACTTACCTGGTAAACAAAATATAAATAAAATAAAATAACAGCAGCATAACTTGTGCAAAGAGCAGCATACAGCTGTGGTACCTGCCTGTAAGTTACATATAACAAAGTATATGCAAACAAGATTTGCCTGGTTCCGTGTATTTACCAATAGGTTCTTATTAATTCTGTATGTATTCCTTACTTATCAATTTATTTTGGTGATGGGATTAGTCCAGCTAGCAATGTGACATTTTATCAGGGGATGCTCAAGGTGGAAATTAAACAGCTGGAAAATTTGATCAGGACAAAAGTGAGAGTCCTTTATAAACATTTGTTTTTATTTCATTCTGAAAATGAATGGTAAAAGGATTTTTTTTAATTAGAATCGTTTTTATATTTACTGCTTTTACTTCATAAAGCAACTCCTACTTTTTGAAATGTGACATTGAATGTTTAATGTTCACCTAATCTGCCACTAACGCATGTAAACATCTCATCAAAGAATGGTGCATTCCCCCACCCCCAGTGGTTGCAGCATGCTGTCAATACTGGAACATGAATGCAAACACCTGGGGGGGTATAAAATCCACAGCCTTCTTGTCTTCACAGCATCATCAGAAAATGTGTCACCTGCTGAGCTGCTGACATTGATTTGCCTGACATATTGCCCTGCATTCAGTTTCATTACCAGCTGATTCCACATTACACCACATGCACAGGTTGTGACTGAATAGGGTCGTCAGATGCAACTGCTTATCCAGTTACCAAATGAATTAAGAAAATAAAAAACTGACTGCTGAATATGGGAAACACAGTAATAGGTCCTTTGGGAAACATTAATGGCAACTGTAAGGGCCACATTTGAGGGGACAGCTGCTGATTTACACTCCCATCCATCTAGTGTGTAGTTATGTTCATGGTATCATCTTAAGGGCAAGAAAGTCGGGTTAAACATACATTTACAGAGGAAATAAACACACATGAAGGCAATCAATCTGGTTAAAAACCCTCACTTCCTCCTTTATTATAAATCACATGGTCATATGGCCTCTCTTGACCTCTCCATCATAATGTATCTCACCTTCGTTTTCTTCATCATATGTGTCTAAGTAATAGAGTCTATCATACTCAATTATGTCAAACCTGGTGCCATTTTTATAGGTGAGTTGGTCCTTTCCTTTTTTAAAGTTGATCGAGGCCCCCTTTGACCGTGGACGTTGCTGCCTTAACAGAAAAAATGCTTTGTGGATACGTCAGGATATACAGCGCCCGAGTCATCATCACCTTTACTTTGCGCCCTCTGTGTTTAGCAGCCATACCTCTGCATTACCTCTCTTCTGTGCGATCCCACAGGTTCTAGTCCCATCAGCTAATTCCACAATGTGCAACTTCGGTTGGAAAGTTGCATCAAAGTGTTTAAACTTTTTCAGGTCATTAATTATGTGTGACGTGGTGCCAGTGTCCATTAATCCCTTCTGTTTTAATTCACAAATCTGATGCTCATTTATTCTGGACAAATGTGTGATCATCCACGTCAGTTGCTTGTTTCACATTATCTTTCTTCTTTCGTCTACAGTTACTGTCCCTGTGGCTGGAGTTTTTGCACAAACTACACCACTGTCTCTGCCCTTTATATTCTCTCCAGCATTCTCGTGCCTTGTGTCCCTTTTGGCCACAGCTATAGCATATAATCTCTGCTTTTACTCTTTCCCCAAGGCCACTTGCTTTCATCACATTATCATTACTTACATTGGCATTAAATTTCTCGGTATGTTCATAGCTTCTCAACCTTGTTTTGAACTCACCAAAGCTCAACTTATCATCATCTTGCGTGATGTGGACTGCAAATGGTTTAAAAGTTTCGGGCAATCCTTTCAGAATCATTGCAATTAGTAATCCATCACTGAGCTTCTCCCCAGTATTTCTAAGTGCCATAATGGCCATTTCAGCCCTAATAATATACTCTGTGATACTTTCCCTGATGACCTTCTGGAGGCTTGTTAATTTGGTGTATAGGCTAATTACCTATGGCTTCCCTTTCCCGGCATAATGGTCTCTCAGGATCTGAAGCACTTCTCTACCAACATCTGCAGCTTCTCTCATGATAAGGGACAAACTTTTGTCATCTAAGAACTGTATTAGTTCTGCATAGGCCTCCTCATTTTTCTCAGCGTCGTCTTCCTCCTCATTCTCGTCATCCTCTGTGTCCTGCTGCACATTTCGCAAAATGGCGTTTTTCAGCCCTAGTAAGCACAGGTGTCCGAGAAACTTTGTCTCCCACAACTCGTAATTCTTTTTATCTCCGTCAGAACATAGTCTATGCCATCGGCTTCCTACTTCCCTCCTGGGCCCATAACCTGTTGGTTAAGGGCAAGAAAGTCAGGTTAAACATACATTTACAGAGGAAATAAACACATGTGAAGGCACTCAATCTGGTTAAAAACGGAAGAGAGGAACAACCCTCGCTTCCTCCTTTATTATAAAGCACATGGTCACATGACCTCTCTTGACCTCTCCACACCGACAACGTCAGTGTAAGAGCACACATATGATCATTCACTCACTTTTATTATTATCAGCCAACAAGTTAGCTATTGAATGAGCAAGCATGCAGCCAATAATGTCAACTGCAATCAATGCTTTGATCAGCAAGTAGTAACTGAATGAATACTTCTGTCAGGACATAGAAGTAACCACCTTGTAAGATTCCCAGCATTCATTTTCCTGTAATCTAGGAGCTTCAAAGTCCTGGCCTGCAAGCTTTGGTCTATAAGAAAGCACTGCCGCTTGTCTGTTTTCACTGAGAACTTCGCCAGTCTCTGTTCTTTCAGTGGGTCAGCGCCAGCACAGAAATGAGCTAATGACAGATCAGATTCATGGAGTAGATCATAAGTTAAACAATCCAAATAATTGTCTTAGACTGTAATTATCTCAAGTAGCAGGAACTTTAGAAGCTACAACCACCTTTTGTGGCTACAGGCATGATTCTGGGGATTTGAATTCTTGCAGAAGAATCAGAAGAAAAAAGGATTTAATTCTGTAGCTTGAGAATTTCTAGTTGTGAAGCACATTTAGCAAGCTCAATAAAAAAATGACAAATGCCAAGTGTCTAAAAGTATATGGACAAATGTAAGCTTGAGAATACATGCAGAGACACAGAAGGATTTGGGGTCAGTAAAGTTGCAGCAGCTTGAGGGCATAAAATATGCAATTTTCTCCAAGGAGGTCCTCAGTAGTGATGGCAATATATCGTACTACTATGTACTTCTCATACACTGTATTTGTTTTTTTTTTTTGTTTAATTTAGTTATTTATTTTTAAAGATGTATATATAGTGATTTTTTGAACCTTCTGCAGTCAAGTACAACTTTGTCTCTGTGGCATAAAATGAGAAAAAGATGTAATCTATACAGTACATAGCAGCTGGAATGGAATGCAGATGTACAATCAGCAAAATGAGAACAAGAGAAATAAACAGACTTTATTTAGCTAATTGTTTTTATTAACATAAGTCATGACTGGAAAAGGACAATAGTTTGAAGAGACCTGCATCAGTACTGCAATCACAGACTTAAAAACCTTGAGATTACTGGGTCCTTGACATGGGTATGACATATCCACTGGCTCTGCCTAGGCTTGTGAAACACAGTGGTCACATATCTTCTGAAACTGCTGCTCAAAGAGAATTGTCTACAGGCTCTTTAGACTAAGCTACTGAATCTGTATTAATGTCCTCCTCACCTCCAAAGAAAGGGCTCCCACATGACAAGGATACAATGAAGACTATCTGCCATATTAGAAGTTTAATGCCTGGGTATGGTGGAACAAAGAAAGAGTGGCAGTTTTCTGAGCTTTGTAAAGGACTAGGTAAATGGGAAAGAGCTTGAACAGTGGTGGGATGGGGCACAGAAAATAATATTTGAAAAGATGCATGGAGTTTCCGTTAGGGCTGTAACTGCAGGTATGGGCAGTTGACCTCATAGTGTCATTCAGGTTTCAAGCTACAAGCTGATTCTACCTAGGAATTGTAACTCATAATGTGACAGCATGAAATGGGCCACCAACTGCAAAATATGATAATTACTAAGGTGATATAGCCCCCCCCCCTAAAAAATATATATGTGAGCACACAGATTTCCTCCAATACTGTGAAGAAGTCTCAAAATTCACATATCACATCAACCTAGACAACACCTCAGAAGACAGACTTGCAAAGGAGTTTTATACCCATATAATAAAACTAACAGTCCCATCTAAATTTAAATACAATGGGAAATTTAAAAGCAATCCACCCTGGTGGTCCACCAACATAAATAACATACACAATAAAAGGAAGAATCACATTAGAGAATACAATAGATCTAAGAATTCAGGTTGGCATATAAAGCCAAGGACAATAACAAATTCTTCTTTATTTATATTAGAAAACTAAGAAACAGCACTCAACAATGTGCATAACTCATACTAAATGACAAAACCTACTCATACCTTGAGGATATTGCCAATACACTACCAAATAAAGTTAATGTAAATTTTACTCATAAGATGACTATCCAAAGCCTTACAATCCCCATATTTTTCAACCTCCACCCTCCCCTTCACCACTAAAGAACATATACTGAAAGTGCTGTCCAAGATTAAGAACACATCCGCCACGTATCTGTCAACCTGTAGCACAAGAAATCTAGACAAAGCCACAAATAATGGGAGACAAAGGACCAAAATCAGGAACAAATTTTAAATATTGCTCTTATTAACTTAGATAGTTGCTAGAATAGGTTTTGCTTAGGCATGCATTTTTTGAAGGACATGAAGTCTGAAACTCAAATGTCTGTCACTATTTAGTGACTTCAATCCCCACTGATTTGCTAGAAGACCACAATATTTATGAGGAATAGATCAAAAATATAAAGCAAAAATCTGGACATTCTGTGAAAATCTGGACACTTGAGAGGTGTGATCCTTCATAGGACCAGATACCACACTGGACTGCTTGTTAAAATGTACTAAACCTCTCAATAAGTTATTTAACTTGAGCTAGGCTCAGCCACAGAAGTACGGCATACAACAGGAGTCATTCCATAAAGGATGTTCCTACTACTGACCCCAGAAACTAGAGGTCCATCAGTCTGATGAGTCTCATTTGTAAAGCCATGGAATACATTATAAATTAAGCCATGGAACACATTATAAATTAACACTGACATTAAAAATCTTATTGTTTTAGATCCAGTTTTGTAAAAGGTAGATCTTGTTAAATAGACCTGGAAAACATCTTTGAGAATTAACACAAGCTGTTGACAGTAGTCACACTGTTCATACAGCCTACGTTGATTTCACCAAGGCATTTGACACCTTCTCCCATGTTAGTATAATGCATAAATAGACCCCTAATGTGGTAAAATAGATAGCTAACTGGTTATAAAATAGAAACCACATGGTGCAGGAAGCAGGAGCAGTGTCAGAAAGCATGAATGTGGCCTGTAGTGTCCTGTAGTGATCAGTACTGGGATTACTTTTGTTTGGTATTTATTTCTCCAATCTACAGACTTAAAACCAAGACGTACGGCTAACCAAGTTTGTGGATGACTGTAAACTGAAAGTTGTTGTCAAACCCCCCTCTGAAACTAAAGCATTCCAGGATGAACTTACACTTATAAATGCCTGGTGTGCTGAAATTTGTCTAAAATTAAATGCTAAGTAATACAACAGCGTCACATTTGGTAGACAAACTGCATCACCCCACTCCAGCATACAGCACTAACAATATCCCAATTCAAAATGTAAACACAGTTACTGACCTGGGATCCTGGGTTGAAAATGCCTTCACCTTTGATCACCATAAAGCAATGGTTGTCAGGAAATACTTCTAATTGGTGCAGGTGATTAACAAGGGAATATGACCCAGATCTAAATATGTTATTTTCCCCTTGTATTCAGCAATGGCCAGACGGATTATAGAATACAATGTCCCCTTTAGGATGTACCTCACTCATCAGACATATGAAACAGCTGGGAAGACCTGAGAGGTTCTTAGCAAACAGAATCACAAGCTTAAAATCCTTAAGTTACCAGAAAAAAATGAGAAACACTGTTCTTCTTTTCAGGATCCTCAAAATAGAGCTATGTCTTGCCCTCTGAGCAGTCAAGAACCCAGTAGTCGAGGATCTGTTGTATCTTCAGAAATCAACAGTCCTATAAGTACATGAATAAGGGATCCAAACCTGCTTCAACAGATCAAGAAAACAAAATGGAGAGACAGATTCATTACTCAGTGAAACTAACACTTCTGATACACTATTTTTCTTCAGATAGGGCCTGGATAACTGGGTGAGTATTCATGAACTCCCCATGGGTTTGAGTGGCCTAACCCACCTTGAGAGGGGGTGGTACAGTCTATGGTGGGAATTGGCAAAGCATAATGGTTGCTAGACTCAGTAGCCTAGAACATCCTTTGATTCCTATTGGGAAAAAGAAACATGACAACTAATAATTTAAGATGGACAGCATCTAGAAACCAGGACAGCTAAGAATATAGGAACTGAGCCCTCAACCAAAAATATGGCCTATGTTAATATTGCTTTTAGCTCCCATTCATTAAATATGTTAACTGACAGCACAGTGTCAAACCACAACATCTAACTACTACAAAAATACTGGATGGACAGCACCTTCCCCACAGTGCAGTGGCAGACAAGAACCATGAGGGTGGGAATAACTAAAGCATATGTCAGCTGGACACACACAAAAAGAAGCAAGCAAGTGGCAATGGGGAAAGAAGAGGAAAAGCGAGTAAACAGGTGCAATGATGGGAGGTATTGACAGCTATGCCAGGAGAAGTAATGTAGTGGATGTGTAACATATGCCACCATAGCTGGAGTTTTGTAAAGAATTACATGTCATTTGTATATCACACTGATTTGTACAGGTGCTTGTGTGGAAAATGTATTTGTAAAGCTGCTTGTGTTAAAAATGTACCAACAGTGGGTCCTGCTGGACAGAAAAGAAATACACCTGTATGTCAGAATGTATTGTCACCGTTGAAATGAATATATTGTAACAGAGGATACTGGAAGAGGAGAGGTTAATGTCAGTCCAGCTAATTTTGAAAAATAGCCTGAAATTCAATTACCTGGTTTAGGTCATAAAGATTATATCTTACAGTTCTGATTACAGCCAGAGACAAAATGTTTGTGAAAACCAGAACTAGGAATCCTACTGTATTGTCCTTAGGGGTGAACTAATTCCTACCCTGGAAGGGTGGACGTTTTTGACATGGTTCTATAGCTTCCAGATGCTAAAACACATCTTAGGAAAGCTCTATGTGTGTGTGTGTGTGTGTGTGTGTGTGTGTGTGTGTGTGTGTGTGTGTGTGTGTGTGTGTGTGTGTGTATGGTAACACATATGTGCAAGATTCTTGCTCAGTTTGTAGTAAAGCGGGTAGTGTGGGAACCAGAAATCAGATGACTACATGTATGTGATGTCATTCTGTAATCCAGCACCAAAATTATGTTTTAATGCTAGATGAGACAGAAGCCTCAGGGCAGTCTTTTTCTGAAACATGACAAAGAAGGAGCACTCACCCATGTCATCTTGCCTTGCTCTAGTAAGTGAGCTAGGGGACAGTAATTCTTTAGTCAGTCCGGAAAATCTAGATAATTTAGTTAAGTATTGTTTTTTCTCTATCTGTGTGAACCTTTCCATCTGTGTTATTTTTAATATTTCCTGTGACAGAAACGCCAGTGTTTATTGTAAATAGATTGTGAAATCCCCATGCTGGGCCAGTAATGAAGGAGCCTGAATCCTCACCACTGACACTGGAGAGGGACATGCACTTGGAATACAAATGGATACACTTAGTATTTCCAGTTGCACTCCTCTCTGCATCAAGCACAATTTCCCTTAACAGCACACAGGGAACACACTTAGTCTGGGGTATGGATGTCTCTACCTGTCTCACTCCAGGTCCCCAGTAAGACTGCCCACTGGTACAGCTGTAGGGTTAGGTCCTCAGCCAAGTGTCCAAACCAAGAACTCCAGCACCATGTCTGTAAGCCCAGTGCTTGGTGTCCCTGCTCCAAGTAGCTGACACACACACACACACACACACACACACACACACACACACACACACACACACACACACACACACACACACACACTGTTAGATTTGATTTTACACACACACACACACACACACACACACACACACACACACACACACACACATGCACACCTGGGAAAGACTGGTACAGATTTACCTGATGTGTCCCCTTATGCCCAGAGTATAAGGTAGTTATCACTGACACCAGACCCTCCACAATCAGCTACTCTAAGGCCCTTAACAAAGGGTGTCCAATTATACTGTGTAATATTAATACTAATACAAATAGTATTAGTTGACCAAGACAGCTAGGCCTTCTGGAGTTGCCCACATAGTGTCACCAAATAAATATTAGCACTTTCAAAGTTTAAATACTTTCTACATGTACCAGCCACAATAAAAGTTTTAAATATATTTAATAATAAATAATAGAAGAGCGTGGAAATACTGAGCATATATTTACAGTAAACCACAGAGTTCAAATCACAGGAAATATTGAAAATAACATGGATAGACAGACTCATTCAAATAAAGAAAAAACATCTCTAAACTAAGTTTTACTATATTCCTTACTGAATCTAGGAGAATTACTGTTCCTAATAAGATACTTGATAGAGCAAGGCACAATGAAATATGTGAGCAGTCTTTCTAATCAGCTATCCCAAAACAGAATACTCAATGCTCAGAGATTACTCCCTGTAAAATATAATATCTAAGATGGCTTGCAGAATGATCTCATTTTGGTCACCTGACTCTAAGTTCTCAAAGTATCACCTTTGAAGCTGAGACAGGAATTTAGCATAGATGGCTACAATACACATCTAAATGCTTATGGGAGTGCCTGGGGCTTCCCCTCTTTTTACTGAGCTAATGAACAAAGGCTTCTTCCAGACCTGCCATCTCCGGTCCTATTCAGCACTGTGGGATGTCATTTTAATGGTTTAAAAGCTCATTTACATTTCCCTTATTTTTCTTAAAGTTAGCTAACTGGTTAACCTCTGCTGTCCCAGTATCCTCTACTAAAATGTATACATTTAATTCACAATAATACATGTACATTTCTTTTCATTCCAGCAGGGTACACTGTTGATACATTTTAACAACAGCAAACCTCACAAATACATTTTCAGCACAAGCATCTGTACAAATTAGTTTTATATACAAATGACATATAATTATTTACAAAATTCCAGCTAGCTGTGCTGGCAAAAGTCATATATCCACTGCCCTACTTCTCCTGGCATAGCTGGCAGCACTGCCTATCGTCACATAGATATTCTGTATTTTCATTTTCTTTATTATTTATTATTAAATATATTTAAACTTTTTATTGTGGCTGGTCTTTTAGGGAATATTTTAACCTTGGAGAGTACTTATATTTATTTGGTGACACTGTGGCTGCTCCTGAAAGCCTTTCTGCATTGGTCAAACACTACCATTTGTATTAGTATTCATTTTATTCAGTATAATTTGGTACCCTTGTAAGAGCCTTGGAGTAGCTGGCTTTGGAGTGTTCTGGTGGCAGTATCTACCTTCTTGACTGGGAAAAGGGGGCATAGCAGGTAAATCTGTGCCAGCCTTTAACAAGTTTGTGTGTGTGTGTGTGTGTGTGTGTGTGTGTGTGTGTGTGTGTGTGTGTGTGTGTGTGTGTGTGTGAAAAATCAAATGTCAAAGAGTGTGTGTGTCAGCTACTTGGAGCAGGGACACACAGTACTGGCTTCACACAAAAGGTGATAGAGGATTTGGCTTGGAACACTTGGCTGAGGACTCAACTTTACAGCTGTGGTCAGTATGGGGTCTTATTTGGGGCCTGGTGAGAAAGAGGGAAACCCAGCCCCAGGATGGGAGTGTGGTCTCTGTGTGCTCTTAAGGGAAATTGTGCTTTGTGCAGAGAGCTGCATCTGGAAATACTGTGTGTATCTATCTTTGTTCCAAGTGAACGTCCCTCACCAGTGTCAGTGATGAGGATTGAGGCTCCTTGATTACTGGCCCAGAGGAGGGGCACTACATCAGGTATCACTTATCTTTATGTAGAGGTGTTAAAAGTATGAGCTAAGTTAGTACATAAACATCCCCAGATGTAACTAATGCAAGATGAGAGGGATGAAAACATGTGGCTACTGCTACAATAATACCAATCCCTAACTATTGCAATGTATAACAAATAAATTGTTAAAAAGGGAAGCAATTCCTGGATAGCCTAGAGATGATAGCACCATAATCCTCCCCCATAAACTCGAGTACAGTGGAAAGACAGAGTTTTCCAGGTCATACTCCTGCTGCCCATATGGGAATTTGTGCCCAGTCTGAACCATATCTTGACAGACCTATTATACATTTGTAAGTCCATTGGTAGCTGGAACATCTAGCAAGGGATCTCAGTCTCTTTTACAACATAAAAAGAACATGTTGTAAGGACAGGTATGTATCTCAGAGAATACATCTTCTATAGAAACATCTGCCATTTCTCATAAAGTGAAGTACATCTGTTACTCTATTTGAATGTAATTTGAATGAATGGATAGAAAATCACCCATGTCGCTAGTGGATAGGGTTAATAAGTAAATGTCCCAGCATATCCCTGTTCTGCCCAGCTCTGGGTTGGTTACTTGTACCCAAAATATTAGGGGTAAAAGCTATCATAGTAATTTATGGCTAGGCTTCTTAACATCCTCTCATATCAATAAACCAGAAAGTACCTATGAACCTATTTACTAGTGTTGTTAGAAAGCCAAATTCTTTATAGAAGACAGAGGATTTTGTTGGAATGTCAACATGAAAGGGAACCATTAGGCACTCTGAAAGATTAAAAAACACTCTACTCAGTGTCATATGGACTCCTTAGGGGTGATTGCTGCTTTGCCCCAACACTCTTTGAACTCCTGCATCTTAACACAGCCAGTAGTAAAGTAAACAGTCACTCTAGAGACCTAAACCTATACTGTTACATTGACATCATCAAATACTAAAACACTTATCTAACCCAACTCTTACATATTAAACAGAGTTCTTCCCTATTATCTTTTAAAACCCATTACTTGCATAAAATTAGACCTGTTAGTAACAGCCTGCATTTAATTGCTGGAACCTGTGTTCTGAGAGACTGCTTTCCAATCTATCTGCAAATACACAGAGCTGAGTGTATATATTTTTTGTTTTAGAGTTTGTTAATTGTTGCTTAGATCTCTGTTGAAACTGTTGTCTCCCTGTTCTGAGAGACTGTTTTCCAATCTATCTGCAAATATACAGAGCTGAGTATATTTTTTTTGGTTTTAGAGTTTGTACTGTTAGTTGTTGCTTAGATCTCTGTTGAAACTGTTTTGTTCCACCTACCCTCCCTATTTTTGGCTTGTAGTTTAAATTTGGTGGCTTTTGCAGTTGCCCGCCCCACTGTAGATTTTATCTGGGACACTCCCCCAATCCCATCTCTTTACCATATTCTACCTAATAAACTCTTTCTGCACTTGCTTTTAGTCCTTTTTAATTTAATTGCATTTTTTAAACTGTGCTTGGTCTAATATTGTTACATACTCAAGTGTGCTAGCTTGCACTGCATGTGAATTGTTTTTACTACTGTTTTTGCTACTTTTCTGTAAAAAAAAAAAAAAAAAAACTGTAGCCTGTTTCCTACCTTTCCTGTAACTAGTGTTCCAGATACAGATTTGCTGTATCCAGGACTGTATGTAAGCTTCTGAGCCCCCCCCTCCCCAAGTCTTTCTGTGTTGGAGGGAAGCCTTCTAGCTTATCAGTGGGAGTGGTAAGCACTAGGTATCCTGTCTACAACATAAGGAGTGGTTCCGGCCCAGAAATTGCAGTTATTGGCCGTTTGGGCAATCTCTTCCATCTCTCTCAACTTTCTGATTTGAAAGCCTGCATTTGCACTTGTTTCTGTCTTGTAACTCGTCTAGTGCAGATACAGATTCTTAGTTTTAGCACTTAAATTTGCTTATTTGTGCTCAGCACTTGTTCAGAACTTGTAAGCACTAAATAAGCTACTAATTACTACAGCACTCAGCCGTCCTCATTACCTAGAGGAAAACAGTTTTTGTACTTACTTTTCTCACTTGCTTAGAGAAAAACAGCTCTTGTACTTACTTTCCTCACTTATCTAGAGGAAAATAGTTTTTTATTCAGGCATGTCCAAGGGTCAGCTCCCAGTGTTCTCTCATGTCTATCTGATGAATCTGGGCAACTTGAGGCAATGTAGAAATTGCCTCATGTACACAGACAACCCTCTCCTCCTACCACCCAACACTACAACCTGTGAGAGATGCACTTATCTAGCCAAACTGGAGGTAAAGCTCTTTCCAACCAAGACTGAACTAGACAGTCATGAGGAGAAGGTAAACATTTGCAAAATACCACACATCACATAGTCTCACTAAATCAACACCACCAAAATCCACACATAGTAACACAAAAACATTCGCGGAGGCTCTCAATAATAATCTGTCTAAGCAACAGAGACCTCCAAAGCAGAAACGCAAGCAACCCAAATGACACATAGCCCACAGACTCACTGTGCCACTCAACCACAGCCAATAAGGCAAAACAACGTACCCAACACACTAGTCATAGGTGACTCTATAGTCAGGCACACTGATATCTCACTCACCAGGCTAAACAAGGAGAAGGTCAGCTGCCTGTCGGGTGCCAGGATCTGCCACCTAACCCACGCACTCAGGTCACTCCACAACAAGTACAAATATGACTGTCATTGTCCATGTTGGTGTGAATGACCTGAGACATACCTCCCTGGACTACATGAAAAGAGACATGGAAGAGCTCTCCGATCTTGTAGGCTAGGCAGGTATGACCCTAGCCCTGAGTAGCATTCTGCCATTGTCCAGAATGATACCGCAGTAGAAGGATAAAATGATTGACTTCAACAATTGGCTAAGCTTCTGGTGTCATTCTAAGGGGATCCAGTATCTGTCTGCTTAGGATGACATGGTGCTTTGCCACAGATGGCCTGCACTTGTCGCCCCTGGGATTCCGGATATTGGCTAAGGCTCTTGCTGCCCCTATAGTGCCTTTTTTAGGCAAGGTTCAAATAAATTCACCACCGTAACAGGAACAGGCAAGCAAAAACTGAGGGCAATGTTACTCAATGCTAGAAGTCGAAATCTCAAAATGCACTCACTCGAGGCACTCCTTAAAATGGAGAACATCGATATCTGTGCAGTGACTGAGACCTGGTTCAAGGCTCCAGGGAGCACCCCTGCACTACCAGGCTATAACTCATACCACACTTTTCGGCCATGTAACCTGGACCGAAACACCAAAGGCGGAGGTGTGTCCATATTCATTAAGGATATCCACACCTCCGGGCTAGTTGCTCAGTATAATGCATCTGAGGTTATCCAAGTGCAACTGACTCTGGGTAAAACTGCAATCCAAATCGTAGCTTGCTACAGATCCCACACCATGCCCCAGGATTCCCACTCCTCTTTTCTTGATGTACTGACAAATATTAGGGTTCAACCAAACACCCTAATAATGGGCGACTTCAACTACCCTACCATTAACTGGGAAAACTACTTATGTACCAACTCCTTAGCTCAACGCTTTCTGGAATTCATAAACTCCAATGCCCTGGATCAACTTATCCACACCCCCACCAGGGGCAACAATATCCTAGACCTATTCATTACCAACATGAGTGACCGGTGTTCCACACCTAAAATCAACTCCTTGTTGGTTCGATCCGACCATAAGCTAATCACCCTTGATATCCACATGCCGCCCCCACCCCCCCATTAAGGAAACCACGGTAAAATATTTCTCCAAAGCCAACTTCATGCTTCTTAAGACAGAAGTGGTGAACTTAATGACACCCATGCAGACGGGCAATACAGTTACAACTGCTGAATCCTACACAAATGCACTCTATAAGCACTTACATGAGTGCATGGATCATGCTATCCCAAACAGAACCAATACGCTATTCTCCAAAAAAAGGAAGCCAATCTGGTGGTCCCCTGCCATAAACGGTGGTTCTTAATTCTAAATTAGCATCTGATGAAGGAAATTTTTTCTGCGAAAGCGCTTATGTTTTAACATTAAAACTTCAACTGAAGCTGGAAACCTTGGTCGTACCTGAGTTCTTCTGTGTTTTTGGCATTACTTGCTTTTGGATTTATTCATAACTTAGGAACCTGTGACTGTTTTTGTGGTTTTAAGCTAATAAAATAGTTGCATCTTGAACTGTAACTTAAAAAGGGCAGCTAACAACACAGAATGAGATGAGCTGCCTAAATAAAACCATGCAGAATGGCTACAGAGAATAAACTAATCCCTCAGCTACAAAACCTGGCAGGTAACAACACATTTTATTGAGTACCTAGCTCATGACATATAGTAATACCACAAATCTGAGGCCCCACCCAGAAAGCACAATGTGATCTGGGTCCCAAACAACAAATGCATCACACAACAGCACATTATTAGTTGGTCTCTTAGCTGTGTCATACAGCAGATGACAAGACACATTATATCTGCTCTACAACTGTGAAACAAAAAAACAACATGGTCTGAGCTGGGCTGCAATATAAAACATATCAACTAGAAGTGCAGTACGAGGTGAGGCAGCAGCTATGAAATACAGTTGACAAGAAATCCCGAGCTGTTTCATAAACTGATAACAACCTGGCCAATAATGTAATACGCTAAGCCTCCAGCTATTAAACAGAAAAGCTGTCCCATAGGACAGACTGGGCTCCAGCTATGAAATTCAAGAGCTGACAACACAGTGTGAGCTATAGGTTCATAGGTAGGTACTAGGCTATCGGCCCTGGGGCCTATACAAGCTCAACCAAAAAGGTACCATGGCTTTTGCCACCCAAGAAAATTATTTTCCTGTGCCACTGTTGAACAGAGCCACAGAGGTGATCCCCGGGGTGAATTTCCTATTTCCCATCCAATCAAGATTTTTCTTGAAGAGTGCTAATGAGGAGCTTTGTTTGATATAGATAGGTAGTTTATTCCGGAGTATGGGAAGTCTCTGGGACAGGAATCTATCCCTCCAGCATGTTCTGTTTATTGTGGTGACAAGGTTTAGGTTCCTAGAGCGTGTAGCTCGGAGGGATTGGGATTTCTTTAAGTGGAGCATGTCCAACAGCTCTGGGTTTGACATAGCCTTGTATGTTAGGCAGAGATCACCTCTGATTAGGCAATATGCGATGGAGTAAAGCTGGAGTTTTTTGAGACAGTCTGCGTAGGGCATTTGTTTGAGGCCGGTAATCCTCTTTGTGAGGTATTTCTACGGCTTTTCCAGTTGTTGTAGATGTCTTGTGAGGTACATACTAAAAGGGGTGTTGTACTCTATAATGGGTCTAATGAGTGATGAGTAGAGGGGAAGAATGACCTCTTTTTTTCTGGATGATAAACCTTTTGTGATGAGGTGTGCCATGTAGAAGGATTTCCTGACTACTGTGGCGATGTGATTATCAAAGGAGAGACTACTGTCCACCTGTGTCCCAAGGTCTCTTATCACACGTTCGGTGTTAAGTATACTACCGCCTATGTTGTAGTTCATGGGTACAGAGTTTTTACCAAAGGGGATGACAATGCACTTTTTGGCATTGAGCTTGAGGCCATGGCTTTGACACCAGGCATCTGTCTCAGTGAGGCCCTTTTGTAGGATGCCCACATCGTTAGGAGTTTCGATTATGGCTCCTAGTTTGCAGTCATCTGCGAACTTCATTAGCCAAAGATCTTCTGTGTTAGCCTGTACTTCAGAGAAGTAGATACCAAACAGGAGAGGACCCAGGACTGAACCACGTGGTACTCCACTTGTCACTGGTCTGAAGTCAGATTTGGAGTCTGCTGCTTTCACAGTGTGGGTTCTGTCACTGAGCCAGTTGGCAACCCATCTTGTGACATAGGGATTTATACCTAGTTTAGTGAGTCTATCTATAATTCCAGAGTGGGGGATGGTGTCGAAAGCCTTGGCAAGATCAAGATAGGCTGTGTGAACCACCTTACACTTGTTTACGGCTTTGGTGACTGCTTAAAAGAAGTCTATCAGGTTTAGGAGACATGATCTTCCTTTTACAAACCCGAACTGGATGGGATCCAGAGTTTGGAGATTACCAATGTCTTTGTTTATAAGTTCCATGATGATACATTCCATGGCCTTGCTGACCAGGCTCGTCAGACTAATGGGGCGGTAGTTCCTGGGGTACATGGTGGCTCCCCCTTTCCGGAGTGGGATAACTGTTGCTGTGCGCCATTCAGCAGGCACAAAGCCTGAGGTGAGGCTATGATTGAACATGGTACTTAGGTGGGGTGCCAGTTCGTTCTGTAGTTCGTGTAGAACGCAGCCTGGGATGTTGTCTGGTCCACGGATGCTGTGTTCTTGGCTTTGGAGAGTGTGGTTTTTACCTGTGCAGCCGTGATTACAGGAACTTTGCATTCTTCCGGTATAGAGATGGGCTCTTTAGGGGGTGAGGGGGGGGTTAAAGTTAGAACTGAACCTATCTGCCAGGATGTTGGCAATATCAGTTGAGTCTGTATATTTAGTGCCATTGTGCTGTAACTTAGAGCAGATCTGAGTGTTGCCATTGAGATTCTTGACATAGCTATAGAATGCTTTGTAGTTGTCTTTAGAATCAGTGGCGATTTTGTTTTCGTAACTAGCATTGGAGGATTTTATCAGGGATCGCAGCTTCTTACTGAGGCTGACCAGGGAGCTTCTCCTCTCGTGGGATTTTACTCTCTTTTGCAAGAGTTTCTTCCTTCTGTTGTACAGTTTGTTTATGGCAAGGGACCACCAGATTAGCTTCCTTATTTTGGAGGATAGCGTCTTGGTTCTGTTTGGGATAGCACGATCCATGCACTCATGTAAGTGCTTATAAAGTGCAATTGTGTAGAATTCAGTAGTCATAACTGTATTGGCCATTTGTATGGGTGTCATGAAGTTCACCACTTCTGTCTTAAGAAGCATGAAGTTGGCTTTGGAGAAATTTTTTACCATGGTTTCCTTAATGGGGGGGTGGAAGCAGGATGTGGATATCTAGGGTAATTAGCTTATGGTCAGATCGGACCAATGAAGCGTTGACGTCAGATGTGGAACACCGGTCACTCATATTGGGTAATGACTAGATCTAGGATATTGTTGCCCCTGGTGGGGGTGTGGATAAGATGATCCAGGGCATTGGAGTTTATGAATTCCAGAAAGCGTTGAGCGAAGGAGTTGGTACATGCGTCGTTTTCCCAGTTAATGGTGGGGTAGTTGAAATCGCCCATTATTAGGGTGTTTGGTTGAACCCTAATATTTTCCAGTACATCAAGAAAAGAGAAGTGGGAATCCTGGGGCATGGTGGGTGATCTGTAGCAAGCTACAGTTTGGATTGCAGTTTTGCCCAGAGTTATTTGCACTTGGATAACCTCGGCTGCATTATGCTGAGCAACTAGCCTGGAGGTGTGGATATCCTTAATGAATATGGACACACCTCCGCCTTTGGTGTTCTGGTCCAGGTTACATGGCCAAAAAGTGTGGTATGAGTTATAGCCTGGTAGTGCAGGGGTGCTCTCTGGAGCCTTGAACCAGGTCTCAGTCACTGCACAGATATCAATGTTCTCCATTTTAAGGAGTGCCTCGAGTGAGTGCATTTTGAGATTTAGACTTCTAGCATTGAGTAGCATCACCCTCAGTTTTTGCTTGCCTGTTCCTGTTACAGTGGTGAATTTGTCATTTGAACCTTGCCTAAAAAAGGCACTATAGGGGCGGCAAGAACCTTAGCCAGTATCCGAATCCCAGGGGTGACAGGTGCAGCCAATCTCTGGCAAAGCATCGTGGTCTGTCGACCATGTCACCTCAGGCAGACAGATACTGGATCCCTTTAGAATGGCACCAGAAGCTTAGCCAATTGTTGAAGTCAATCATTTTGTCCTTGTACTGCAGCACATTTCTGGGTGATGGCAGAATGCTACTCAGGGCTTGGATCATACCTGCGTGGGCTACAAGATCGGAGAGCTCTTCCATGTCTCTTTTCATGTAGTCCAGGGAAGTACGTCTCAGGTCGTTCACACCAACATGGACAATGACAGAGACATATTTGTACTTGTTGTGGAGTGACCTGAGTGCGTGGGTTATGTGGCGGATCCTGGCACCCAACAGGCAGCTGACAGTAACCTTCTCCTTGTTTAGCCTGGTGAGTGGGACATCAGTGTGCCTGACTATAGAGTCACCTATGACTAGTGTGTTGGGTACGTTGTTTTGCTTTATTGGCTGTGGTTGAGTGGCACACTGAGTCTGCAGTCCCCTCTACAAACTATATAACCTAACAATGAAGTATGAGCTGGGACTCTAACTATGAAACACAGTAGCTGACATTACAAGTATGAATTGGGTATGCAACTTTGTAACACAACCCCAACACATTACACAATGGGCCTATCATTATGAAATGCAAAACATCTCAGCTATTCTTGGCACTAACAGTTTGCTTCTGGAAACATTCTAGTGGCAAAGTACCATCTTACAGAAAGGAGAACTGGGCAGCATGAAAGCAACTCTTCATCCAATGGGAAGGGCATGAGGTGTGTAGCAGCATAAGTTGCCTTGTGATATGATCAGTCTGCATGCACTTTGGAATGCTCACAAGACTTGGGACAATTTATTTTATTTTATTTTGTCGACTGGGTTAGCCCTACAGGGCAGAGAGATAACACGGTGTGATTATGTCTGGTGCCTATGCTTTGCAGACTTAGAACATAGAACAAAGAAAATATTAGGGACAAACTGAGGAAAACACTGAAGGCTTAACAGTTAGAACCAAAACATGACCTTTCTCTCAAACACAAACATAACCATGTGGCTGTAAAAGACATCTCTGTTCTGACTCTACCATTCCTAACAACACCGGAAAATATCAACAGCTGCAATGTGATAATATACAGAGGTATAAATCCTACCAGCTGGGCAGGGGCAAATCAAGGGATTCATTTTAAGAAGTTACATCAAGGGATTTTTTTGCCAAGAATGGGGAATTAGAGCAGAGGCAGTGGAAGTCAGTTGATATATTGAAAAAGAGAATAACAAAAAAGGACACAGCAGATAACAGCACTTAAAGAATCAGTATTCCAAGCTCTAAAACACCGTAAGTAAACTAAAAAAAACAGATGTTGGTCCCACAATTACAAAATATGTCAGTTATCAACTCATTCTGAACTGGATTTTCACTTATGTAACAGGCTAGCTCATAGTACATTACAGCCTGGGTTTCATCTACAAAACAGGGCAGCTAGCAATGTGGTATATGCAGGATAGCAAATACAAAAGATGACAGATGGCAACACAGTATATGCAGGACAACAAATACAAAAGATGACAGACAACAGTGTAGTATATGCTAGGCAATAAATGCAAAAGATGATAGATGGCAATGCAGTATATGCTGGGCAATAAATGCAAAAGATGACAGATGGCAGTGCAGTATATGCAGAATAACACATACCAAAGATGACAAATGGCAATGCGGCATATGAAGGATAACACATACCAAAGATGACAGATGGCAATGCAGTATTTGCAGGATAACACATACAAAAGATGACAGATGGTAATGCAGTATATGAAGGATAACACATACAAAAGACGATAAGATGGTAATGCAGTATATGAAGGATAACACATACAAAAGATGATAAGATGCTAATGCAGTATATGCAGGATAACACATACAAAAGATGATAAGATGGTAATGCAGTATATGCAGGATAACACATACAAAAGACGATAGATGGTAATGCAGTATATGCAGGATAACACATACAAAAGATGATAAGATGGTAATGCAGTATATGCAGGATAACACATACAAAAGATGATAAGATGGTAATGCAGTATATGCAGGATAACACATACAAAAGATGATAAGATGGTAATGCAGTATATGCAGGATAACACATACAAAAGATGATAAGATGGTAATGCAGTATATAGAGGATAAAACATACAAAAGATGATAAGATGGTAATGCAGTATATGCAGGATAACACATACAAAAGATGATAAGCTGGTAATGCAGTATATGAAGGATAACACATACAAAAGATGATAAGATGGTAATGCAGTATATGAAGGATAATACATACAAAAGATGATAAGATGGTAATGCAGTATATGAAGGATAACACATACAAAAGATGATAAGATGGTAATGCAGTATATGAAGGATAACACATACAAAAGATGATAGATGGTAATGCAGTATATGAAGGATAACACATACAAAAGATGATAAGATGGTAATGCAGTATATGAAGGATAACACATACAAAAGATAATAAGATGGTAATGCAGTATATGAAGGATAACACATATAAAAGATGATAAGATGGTAATGCAGTATATGAAGGATAACACATACAAAAGATGATAAGACGGTAATGCAGTATATGAAGGATAACACATACAAAAGATGACAGATGGTAATGCAGTATATGAAGGATAACACATACAAAAGATAATAAGATGGTAATGCAGTATATGAAGGATAATACATACAAAAGATGATAACATGGTAATGCAGTATATGAAGGATAACACATACAAAAGATGATAAGATGGTAATGCAGTATATGAAGGATAACACATACAAAAGATGATAGATGGTAATGCAGTATATGAAGGATAATAAATACAAAAGATGATAAGATGGTAATGCAGTATATGAAGGATAACACATACAAAAGATGATAGATGGTAATGCAGTATATGAAGGATAACACATACAAAAGATGATAAGATGGTAATGCAGTATATGAAGGAAAACACATACAAAAGATGATAAGATGGTAATGCAGTATATGCAGGATAACACATACAAAAGATGATAAGATGGTAATGCAGTATATGAAGGATAACACATACAAAAGTTGATAAGATGGTAATGCAGTATATGAAGGATAACACATACAAAAGATAATAAGATGGTAATGCAGTATATGCAGGATAACACATACAAAAGATGATAAGATGGTAATGCAGTATATGCAGGATAATACATACAAAAGATGATGAGATGATAATGCAGTATATGACGGATAACACATACAAAAGATAAGATGATAATGCAGTATATGACGGATAACACATACAAAAGATAAGATGGTAATGCAGTATATGAAGGATAACACATACAAAAGATGATAAGATGGTAATGCAGTATATGAAGGATAACACATACAAAAGATGATAAGATGCTAATGCAGTATATGCAGGATAACACATACAAAAGATGATAAGATGCTAATGCAGTATATGCAGGATAACACATACAAAACATGATAAGATGGTAATGCAGTATATGCAGGATAACACATACAAAAGACGATAGATGGTAATGCAGTATATGCAGGATAACACATACAAAAGACGATAAGATGGTAATGCAGTATATGCAGGATAACACATACAAAAGATGATAAGATGGTAATGCAGTATATGCAGGATAACACATACAAAAGATGATAAGATGGTAATGCAGTATATGCAGGATAACACATACAAAAGATGATAAGATGGTAATGCAGTATATGCAGGATAACACATACAAAAGATGATAAGATGGTAATGCAGTATATGAAGGATAACACATACAAAAGATGATAAGATGGTAATGCAGTATATGAAGGATAACACATACAAAAGATGATAAGATGGTAATGCAGTATATGAAGGATAACACATACAAAAGATGATAAGATGGTAATGCAGTATATGCAGGATAACACATACAAAAGATGATAAGATGGTAATGCAGTATATGCAGGATAACACATACAAAAGATGATAAGATGGTAATGCCGTATATGAAGGATAACGCATACAAAGATGATAAGATGGTAATGCAGTATATGAAGGATAACACATACAAAAGATGATAAGATGGTAATGCAGTATATGAAGGATAACACATACAAAAGATGATAAGATGGTAATGCAGTATATGAAGGATAACACATACAAAAATGATAAGATGGTAATGCAGTATATGCAGGATAACACATACAAAAGATGATAAGATGGTAATGCAGTATATGCAGGATAACACATACAAAAGATGATAAGATGGTAATGCAGTATATGCAGGATAACACATAAAAAAAGATGATAAGATGGTAATGCAGTATATGCAGGATAACACATACAAAAGATGATAAGATGGTAATGCAGTATATGAAGGATAACACATACAAAAGATGATAAGATGGTAATGCAGTATATGCAGGATAACACATACAAAAGATGATAAGATGGTAATGCAGTATATGAAGGATAACACATACAAAAGATGATAAGATGGTAATGCAGTATATGAAGGATAACACATACAAAAGATGATAAGATGGTAATGCAGTATATGAAGGATAACACATACAAAAGATGATAAGATGGTAATGCAGTATATGAAGGATAACACATACAAAAGATGATAAGATGGTAATGCAGTATATGAAGGATAACACATACAAAAGATGATAAGATGGTAATGCAGTATAAGAAGGATAACATACAAAAGATGATACGATGGTAATGCAGTATAAGAAGGATAACACATACAAAAGATGATAAGATGGTAATGCAGTATATGAAGGATAACACATACAAAAGATGATAAGATGGTAATGCAGTATATGAAGGATAACACATACAAAAGATGATAAGATGGTAATGCAGTATATGAAGGATAACACATACAAAAGATGATAAGATGGTAATGCAGTATATGAAGGATAACACATACAAAAGATGATAAGATGGTAATGCAGTATATGAAGGATAACACATACAAAAGATGATAAGATGGTAATGCAGTATATGAAGGATAACACATACAAAAGATGATAAGATGGTAATGCAGTATATGAAGGATAACACATACAAAAGATGATAAGATGGTAATGCAGTATATGAAGGATAACACATACAAAAGATGATAAGATGGTAATGCAGTATATGAAGGATAACACATACAAAAGATGATAAGATGGTAATGCAGTATATGAAGGATAACACATACAAAGATGATAAGATGGTAATGCAGTATATGCAGGATAACACATACAAAAGATGATAAGATGGTAATGCAGTATATGAAGGATAACACATACAAAAGATGATAAGATGGTAATGCAGTATATGAAGGATAACACATACAAAAGATGATAAGATGGTAATGCAGTATATGCTGGATAACATACAAAAGATGATAAGATGGTAATGCTGTATATGAAGGATAAAAAAAAAAAAAGGAAAAAAAATTAAAAAAAAAAAAAAAAAAGAAAAAAAAATTAAAAAAAAAAAAAAAATAAAAAAAAAAAAAGAGGATAAAAAAAAAGGGGAATAAAAAAAAAAAAAAGGAAAAAAAAAAAGGGGAATAAAAAACAAAAAAAGGGAAAAGGCAAAAAAAAAAAGGGGAATAAAAAAAAAAAAAAAAAAAGAAAGGGGAATAAAAATAAAAAAAAGGAAAAAAAAAAAAGGAAAAAAAAAAAAAAGGAAAAAAAAAAAAAAGGAAAAAGGATTAAAAAGAAAAAAAAATAAAAAGGAAAAAAAAAAAGGAAAAAAAAAAATTGAAAAAAAAAAAAAAAAAAGGAAAAAAAAAAATGGGTTTTTTAAAAAAAAAAAAAAAAAAAAATAAGGTTTCCCCTCCAAAAAAAACAAAAAAAAAAAAAAAAAAAAAAAAAAAAAAAAAAAAAAAAAAAAGGTTTAAAAAAAAAAAAAAAAAATTTTAAGGGAAAAAAAATGAAAAAAATCAAAAAAAA